>NC_133658.1:68469971-68693459 GCF_037893015.1 Macrotis lagotis
ATACTGTCTTGAGATAAGTCCTAAGAAAGCATTTTCAATTAAATTCTCCAATGGATCAGATAGATTAATAGCTCAGAACTATCTGTCATTATACATAGGTGGTTTATAATTAATGATTTTTAAAAATTGTTTAAAAAGCACTTGAAACTAATGTCCACTCCACAATATAAGGGTTGCATTAACATTATTTATTCTACATTAACATGGCATTCACAGTAGAAAATGATTTATGGAAAATGTCATAAACATTGTGAGACAGTAGCTAATAAATTGATAAATATGGTGACAAAATATAATTGAGTGAAAAATAGTGAATTAATCTTCACTTAGTAACCATGAAATTTTATTTAAAAAAAAAACATGGCTTTTGGTAGTCAATTTCCTTATTGCAAAAGGAAAGATGGGGATAGATGGTCACTAAAGCAAGTTTGCACTTCTAGCTCCTGTGAAGCTATGGTGAGAGGAAATTGCTGCCTTTTACTGCCTTGTTCAATCTTTGTCAGCTAAGTCCTAGTTCCTGAACTCTGTCATACAGTGAATTCAGAATAGCTAAACAGTCTGCCCCGGAGTTTAAAGACACTTTCACAATGGGAGGCTTCTGTGGACTGTGTCTAGCTCCCCTCTTATAAATACCACTTTCTAATAATGCAGATTCTTTCCTGGGCCAGATCAGCAAATTCTGCTCATTTAAAAACCATCAGTCTCCATCCCATCTTTGCCATTACTTAGAACATAATGTGATTGTTTTCATGCTGTGAAGTGATAGATGGAGAATTCCTGGGGGCACAGAGAATTTTTGCAAGACTCAAAAGCCCTGATGGTCCTGTCTTTGTCTGATATGAGAAAGCTATTAATTAACTTGCTTTCTCTCCCATCATGTCCCCTTTTCTGAGATTGAAGAAAGTTAAAATGGTAAATAAAAATACTGTCAGAAGTTGCATCGGTTCTGTCTAACTATTTTTGGTTATTGAAAACCATTGCCTTCTTTTCTCAGAGACAAGAAAAATCTAGTTATTTTTGACTTTATCTTCCCCCTACTCAGAAGAGAACAGGTAGGGTAATGTTTGTGAAGTGTTTTGTTAGCCTTTAAGATTATAGAAATCTGATACAAATGTCTATAAATATGTATATATACATATATATATATGTATGTGTGTGTTTATACTGTAAGTCTATGCACATACATAAGTATTACATATGTACATGTATGTATTGTGAATATGTGTATATGTGTAGCATATCCCCAAGTGTAGCATTCTATTTAGTACACCACATGACCATGTCTAATGAATCACTAACCTAGGAGAAAAGTATTCTTGCCTTTTAATCTGCACAGTTGATAAATAATATTATATAATCCCCCCACAGACACATATGAACATATTTTGATCTTTTAGTAGTTCCATAGCTCTATTCATGAATGTTTTGACCTCCGTTATTGTTGAATGTCACAATTCTTTTAAATTTTATTCTTTGTGATCCTCATTCATTGTTTTTACAAAAACACTACAAAGAGAATTTTTTTATTTTTCATTTTTATTAAAGATTTTTTTACGTTGAGTTTTACAATGTTTCCCCTAATCTTACTTGCCCCCCCCAACAGAAGGCAATTTGTCAGTCTTTACATTGCTTCCATGGTATACATTGATCCAAATTGAGTGTTATGAGAGAGAAATCATATCCCTAAGGAAGAAACATAAAGAATAAGAGATAGCAAGATCAGACAATAAGATATTAGGTTTTTTCCTTAAATTTAAGGTAATAGTCCTTGGTCTTTTTTCAAACTCCACAGTTGTTTCTCTGAATACAGATGGTATTCTCCATTGCAGAGCCCGAAATTGTCCCTGATTGTTGCACTGATTGAATGAGCGACTCCATCATGATTGATCATTGCCCCCATGTTGCTATTAGGGTGTACAGTGCTCTTCTGGTTCTGCTCATCTCACTCAGCATCAGTTCATGCAAATCCTTCCAGGCTTCCCTGAATTCCCATTCCCCCTGATTTCTAATAGAACAATAGTGTTCCATGACATACATATACCACAGTTTGCTAAGCCATTCCTCAACTGAAGGACATTTACTTGATTTCCAATTCTTTACCACCACAAACAGGGCTGCTATGAATATTTTTGTACAAGTGTTGTTTTTACCCTTTTTCATCATCCCTTCAGGGTATAGACCCAGTAGTGGTATTGCTGGATCAAAGGGTATGCACATTTTTGTTGCCCTTTGGGCTTAGTTCCAAATTTCTCTCCAGAAAGTTGGATGAATTCACAGGTCCACCAAAAATGTAATAATGTACCAGATTTCCCACAACCCTTCCAACAATGATCATTATCCTTTCTAGTCATATTGATCAGTCTGAGAGGTGTGAGGTGGTACCTCAGAGAAGCTTTAATTTGCATTTCTGTAATAAGTAATTATTTAGAGCAATTTTTCACATGACTATGGATTGCTTAGATCTCCCCATCTATAAATTCCCTTTGCATATCCTTTGACCATTTGTCATTGGGGAATGTCTTTTTTAAAAAAAATATGATTCAAGTCTCTGTATATTTTAGAAATGAGTCCTTTGTCAGAAATATTAGTTGTAAAGATTGTTTCCCAATTTATTACATTTCTTTTGAGCTTGGTTACAGCGGTTTTGTCTGTGCAAAAGCTTTTTAATTTAATGTAATCAAAAATCATCGTTTGTTTTTAGTAATGTTCTCTATCTCTTCCTTAGTCTTAAACTGCTTCCCTTTCCATAGATCTGACAGGAAAACTACTCCTTGATCTTCTAATTTGCTTATTGTATTGTTTTTTATGTCTAAATCCTGTATCCATTTAGATGTTATCTTGGGATAGGGTGTAAGGTGTTGATCTGATCTAAGTTTCTTCCATACTAACTTCCAATTTTTCCAGCAATTTTTATCAAAGAAAGAGTTTTTATCCCAATGACTGCACTTTTTGGGTTTATCAAACAGAATTTCTTAGCCAATACCAGACAGTTTTGATGACTGATGCTTTATAATATCATTTTAGATCAGGTAGGGCTAAGCCCCCTTCTTTTGCACTTTTTTCCATTAAATCCATGGAAATTCTTGTCATTTTATTTCTCCATATAAATTTACTTACAACTTTTCCCTAACACATTAAAGTATTTGGGAGAATTTTGATTGGTCTGACACTAAACAGATAGTTTAGTATTGGTAGAATTGTCATTTTTATTATATTAGCTCTACCTATCCATGAGGAGTTGATGTTTGCCCAGTTTTTTAAATCTGATTTAATTTCTGTGTGAAGTGTTTTATAATTGTTCTCAAAAACAGTTTCTGAGTCTGCCTTGGCAA
Organism: Macrotis lagotis; assembly: GCF_037893015.1. Lineage (NCBI taxonomy): Eukaryota > Metazoa > Chordata > Mammalia > Peramelemorphia > Peramelidae > Macrotis > Macrotis lagotis. Next base: position 68,473,304 of record NC_133658.1, read on the forward strand.
ATAGACTGCCAGGCATTTTATATTGTCTGAGGTTACTTTGAATGGAATTTCTCACAGATAATGTTTTCAAAGAATCATCATATTAGAGTTGCCCAATTTATATTCCTTCTCTATCAATACAAAATTAATTCACTTTCATTTCAAGTATTATATCTTCAATAATAATACTTCTCATCAAAGGAACTATATTAACAAAAACCACTTAGTCCCAAAATTTAGCTGTACCTTATTTTATATTAAATTTAAGTGATTAAATGAAATTTAAATTCTTCTTAAATGGTGATTTCCCCATGATTGTTTTTACTGATATATTATTTTTCATATATATGTAATGAAAGTTTTTTCAGCATTAATCCATGTACATATGCTTATTTTCAAGTTACAAATTTCTTTCCCCCCTCCCTTTACACCCCCCCCTCAGTGGGGAACAGTCAGGTCAATATTGTATATACATATTTTTGGTAAACATGTTTACAGATTAGTCATTTTCATATGAAGAATAAGGAATAAGGGAAAGAATTTCTATATAAAGTATTAATCACTTTCTGAAGGGTTTTTTGTTTTGTTTTGTTTTTCTCTTCTTCTGGATGGTGATGACATTGTCCATAGCAGATCTTACAGGGTTGTCCTAGCTCTCTGAACTGCTGGGAGGAGATGCTTCCATAAAGCTTGATGTGCTATTAATGTGTACATTCTTCTTTTGGTTCTGCTCTTTTCATTCAGCATCAGATCCTCTAAGTCATTTGATGTTACCCTAGAGTCTAACCACTTATGACTCCTTTTAGAAGAACAATATCCTATAGTATTCATGTACATAACTTGTTCAGCCATTCCCCAATTAATGAGCATCCGGTTAATTTCCAGTTCTTTGCCCCTACAAAAAGAGCTGCTATGAATATTTTGGAACATGTGCGTCTTTTCCCATTTTTTATGATTTCTTCTGAATATAGACCTAGGCCTGGAATTGCTGGGTCAAAGGTAATGAAAAGTTTTATTACTCGTTGGGCATAGTTCCATATTGCTCTCCGGAATGTCTGAATGATACCTCATGAATTTAGTTTTATAGCATCCCTGAGTAATTATTAGTGTTTTTAAAAAAAGAGGTTGTTTTGCTTTTTTCTGTTTTCAAGAGGAAATGTGGACTCATTGAAAGTATTTTATAATTTTCCCAATATCACTCTGACTACTTTTTCTGCTTCAATTCCTGCCCAATTTATCTTCCATTTGCAATAATTATCCTAGTTGCACATATTCAAGGCATTGTCTAAGATGACTATCTACTCAGCTTGAATCACAATTTGCACCACAGATATTTTGCATCTTGTAAAATGTTAATGTGCAAGTTGTAAGACCATCTCTTCCACATAGATATTGAATTTCACTGTTTCTTTTATATGAATTTTTTGTGTTAATTAATTTGAATGAATTATGCATAGTAGTTATATTGAATTATTATAATACATTGAAAAACCTACATATATATACTCAAAGCATTTATTAATGCATGTTTACATTCATGTTCAAATTATATCAGCCGAATATCTCATAGTCTTTAAAAGTTTTCAACCCTTGAGCTTATGTATAAAAGATTGAAAACTTTAGAAAAAATAGTTATTCTACTATTGTCAAATATTCTGATATTATATGATTTGTATGTGTTTTATTTTCAACAAAATGTTACTCCCAGGAAGTTATTTTGACATAAACCTAGTTTTTTCTAGCTTATGTATAATTCCATCTTTCATTTTTTTTCTAATAGAAAAGATTCATAGAACTTTAGGATACTGGAGTTAAGTGGTAACTTTTTGAGAACACACTACATAGTATTATAATGAGCAGGAAACAAAGTCCAGAGAAAAGTAGTGATTTGTCTTTTATCACCTTTCTGGGGGTTCCTGCTGGTCATGGTCCTGCATATAGACAGATGGACCAGTCAAATATGCTCATAGATTTTACTCTTGTGAAATGATTTTGGGAACACACATTATTCATGCCTAGAATTCAGCAAAGTCTCCAACTTCCCACTATGTTCACTGTGCAAATAATCATGTAGAACTTTCAGCATTAAATAATTAACACAATTCCTCTGATCTTAAAGTTGTGTTGCCTCCAAGAGAGAAAACATAGATGCTTAAGTTTTAGAATTAAAAATAAAATTTTGTTATTGGATTATGTCTTCTCTCTCTATCAGTCAGACAACACCTCTTATAAATCTTTGGATAATTGGCTCTACTGTGTAATAGTTCTGTGAAGCTCTTCTCTCAGCAGAGATGTTTTATACACTGTGACCCTCCCTGAGGACACCTTTCTGAGTTGTGCTCATATGAATCTTCTATGAAACTTTTCAGCCAGAAACAAAAATAAAATTCTGATGCTTGGAATTATATTTTAGATTGATGGTGTCCATAAAAAAACCTAAAAAAAGAAGTATTGATTTTTTAATTTCTTAATGTATTTATTCAATGAATACTAATTTAGTATTTAAAGTATATATATATATGTATATATATATACATATATATATATATATATATATATAACATTAAAAAGATGAATACTACATAAGCCTTGTCTTAAAGAAACATATAGTTTAGTTGGGGGAAGGGAAGGAGTAGAAATATATCTAAATGCAATAAAATCCTTTCATTGGATGGACAAACAACAAGTTACCTCATGGAATAATATGGAACTCCAAATATTATGGACAAAATAATTAATGAACTTTATTGGAATAAGACTATAATCTCATAAAAGATACATACCTTAGGTTGTTAAGGGAAAATTAGTTGGAGTGAGGACTGCTGATTCCTGAAAAGATTACTTTACTCTTTGGTGTCCATCTGTCACTCAACTATTACTGATGACTTCAAGAAGCTATGGAATCTGCATTAATCATATCTGGTTAATGCAATTTTGATAGATGTGCTAAACCAGGGTGAATTTGATCAATTGGTCTGAAATATATTCCTGATTTTAGGGAAAGATCATCCCTAAGTATGTGATGACTTTCCTAATAAAATAGGCAACTGAAAACAATCTGTTCCAATGAGCCATAAAAGTGTCAGAAACAAAAGAATTTGCTTAGACACAGAAGATAACAAAACACTAATTATACTCACAAAACATTGCCTGTCATGTTGAAATTTGTCTTGCCATTGGATTTCAATGACTGGAAGAGAATGAGACTACTTTGAGAAACTCTGCTTCATTTAAATCCAATTCACCCAAGAGTCATCATCCATATTCCCATCATCCCTAAGAACAATCTGTACTAAACTTTATAGAATTTTTTAAAACGATGAACAATGCATAACCCTTGCCTTTAAGAAACTGAAAGTGCAATATGGTTGTGTGTTTGGAAGGGGGTAGTCAGGAGATACAGCTAACTATTTTTTTTATGGAATGAGAGGCAATGAATAGTCTCAGAATCAATTCTTTGACACTTGTACTAATTTTGACCTGAAAATTAACACCATGAAAATCAAAGTTGTACACCAGTCAATCTCACACAATTCATGTGTGGAACCAGTAGTTATATCAAATGAAGAAAATAGGAATGCTTAGGATAACATTCACTTATCTTGGAGGTCCGTTGGTTGGTTCTTGTCCTTCATTATCAAAGAAGATCAAAACAAAACCATATTTGGGACAAATTACAGTATGACTTACTGTGATAGATCAGAGCAATATGAGCTTGGAAAGCTCTACCTCAAACTGGGCACAAATATTCCATGTGAACACCTGTGGTGGGTACTCTAAACTTAAGGATGTCATATTTCTTTGAGTTGCTTCACTTCTCCCTTCCTCATAGAGTGTGGCTTCCTCTCTGATGAGTGCATGTCATGTGCCAGTGTCTCTCATGCTGTACAATCAATTTTATTTTAATTTTATTTATTGAAAGCAATGGGATTAAGTGATTTGCCCAAGGTCACACCTAGCTTAAGCACCTGAGGTTGAACTCAGGTCCTCTTGACTTCAGGGTCACTGCTCTATCCACTGCATTACCTAGCCACCCCTGTACAATCAATTCTAAAGTTCTACAATGAGACCCCCAGGGTGTCTCAGTTTAGCTTCATTTGACCCCTTGTAAGCACTTGCCCTTAGTGAGTTCTCCATAAAATAGTTCTTTTGGCAAGTGTACATTTGGCATTCTAATAACATGTCCAGTTCATCATAGCTGTATTATCTGTAGTAATGTTGGCTAGACAGTTGAGCTTGAGAAGGAACCTCAGAGTCTGGTAGCTTTTCCTTCCAGGTGATCTTCAGACTCTGCCTAAGACAATTTAAACAGAAGTGATTCAGTTTCCTGACATGGTGCTCATAAACGGTCATGTATCACAGGCATATAATAATGAGGTCAGCACAATGGCACTGTAGACCTTCAGTTTGGTAGTCAGTCTAATACCTCTTCTCTACCAAATTTTTTTGAAACCTCCCAAATATTGAGCTAGCTCTTGGCAAGGTAAGTGTCAACCTCATTGTCAATGTGTATCTCTTTAGAAAAGACACTGCCAAAGAAAGTGGTTTCAAATAGTATCAATAAAATTATACTTCTAGCTGTTCCTCAAAGAAAACAGTTTATTTTCCACCTTTTTATCTCTATATATGAGTGCTACATGTAGGAAGACCCCTACTTATTTATCTCTATCCAGGCAAATTACTGGCTGCCTTCTAAGTACAGCTCAGATGCCACCTCCTGCATGATGCTGTTCCTATTCCTCTCATTATCTGGCACTTCTCTCTTGAAAGTAATTTGTACTTTTATGAGTTTTATACGAATAATTTTATTTTATTCATTATAAACCATCAATAAAATATAAACTGTTTGAATAAAGAGATGTTTCTGCTCTTTTGTTTATATTTCCCTTGCATAGAATAGTGTCTTGTACATAGCAAAGAGTTCATCAGTATGTTGAATTCATTTGAATTTATATAGCACTTCAAGAGTTGGAAAATTCCTTAAACAAGTAGCAATGATTCTAGATGTTCTGAGCTAGAACTACTTCAGTAATATCTTCTTCTAAGGGCTCTAGGGGTGCCTCTGATGTATTGAAAGATCATTTGTTCATGATATTGGCATGATTTTATTGTATTTCCTTCCAAAATTACCAGCTAGTGATTATCATCCCAATTTCTGATCACCAATTATATTAATTGGCTAACTCAAAGGTATATTTACTGAGAAGTTATAGGGAGAACAGAAATACAATTTCCCTTAACACCCAATGAAAGTATTCTTTGGTTTCAATCACTTTTCTCTCTATGGAGAGTAAGCTCAAATTTAATGCATTTTGGATAGAATTGCTTCCACCAAATTTACTCCTACTTAAACCTTAATTGTTGAATGAATCATCATCTTAGTCATTAATTACTTAGATTACTCAAGCAGATACCTTGGCAATTCATTCCTCATCCTTTGTCTTAATACAAGCTTCCAGGTCCCAGATATCTGGTACCTTACCATTCTGACCATTCAGTTCACAGGGTTATAGGTATTTTTGATCTTTTCCACCCAAAAGAACTAATAAGAACCATCTCTTTATGGGTCTTGTTGGAGTGGCTCTCCTGGTGAGATAAAATTATAAAATGTTTCCTCCCTATGGGATCAGTTTTTACTCCTTTGAAAACATGGTGCAGAAAAAGTCAAAACCAATTGATTTATCTTGATTGAATAGTGCCTTTTGAATACATCTCAATACAGGTTGTAAAGTCATGAGATAGTTCTCATAAAGGCCAGGAAAGTCATATATCAAATTTGGGAAGAGGGCACATATATTACATGCCATTATACCAATAGGGAAGCAGTTTTCTCAACTTCTTGTATATGATGAATTGAATCAGTCTTCTCTATCCTCCCCCTTTTACATACTTACACATATTATTCTATTATTCTTAAATATATATATATATATATACACAGAGAGAAGAAGAAAAAGAAGAAGGTACTGTTATTATTATCCTTTGCTAAATGAAGGAATTGATATTCATAGAAGTAGTTAGTTTTCTATGAACTTTATAGTGGTAGTTAATATTCTATGATTAAATTATTATATTGTGCTTTAAAGTAAGCTGAATTGATGCTTCTTTTCTGATCTATTTTATTCATTTTGATATTCAATTTTTCTAATGAGAAATAACAGAATAGTTTCAATAAATTTCTCCTTGAAAAGAGATAGAAAAGGGGGCAGCTAGGTGGCATAGTGGATAAAGCACCGGCCCTGGAATCAGGAGGGTTCAAATCTGGTCTCAGACACTTAATGATTACCTAGCTGTGTGGCCTTGGGCAAGCCACTTAACCCCATTTGCCTTGCAAAAAAAAAAACTTAAAAAAAGATAGAATTATAGAATCAACATGATTTGAGAGTTGTAAGAATTTGGAATTGCCACAAGTACAAACAATACACGGAGAGATCTCATAATATACATGATAACAACCATTATTATCTTACTTTCTCTTAACACCCTCCTTCACTCTTCCCTTCGTCATAAGAATGTCTAACAAGAGGAATCTTTTCTCCCATCATCTGGCACCAACTTCCATCCTGGACATGTCAAACTAGATATCCCATAAACAACTCAAATTCAGCATATCCAAAACAGAAATTGTTATTTTTTTTCCCGTAAACCCATTCTTCTTCTTAACTTTTATTGCTATTGTCAGGGATACTTCTATCCTTCCAATCAGTTAATTTTGCCACCATAGGGACATCCTTGAATGCTTACTATCAGTTCTACCTTATATCCAAATGAGTTATGTGGTGTTTTATCTTTCTTCACCATATCTTTTCTCTCCACTCACAATAAAACCATAATAAGTCATAATAGACTCTCATTACCACTAGGACTGTAATAGCTTCCTAATTGTCTCCCTGCCTCACATATCTCTCCTTACTCTAATTTATCTACCAGTCAAATGTCAAAATGATTTCCTAAATTCCAAATGTGATATAGTTGACCCATATTCTTTGAATTCCAGTGACTTTCTATGATGTCTGGGATCAAAGATAAACTCTTGCTGCTTATTTAATATTCCTCAAACTTTGGCTCCATTGAAATCTTTTTGTTATTACATGCATTGATCCTATCAGTATTCTATATCATTGATAAATTTTCTATTATTCAAATACCATAAACTTAATGTCTTTCCATTTCTTGTCACCAGTTCCTGGAAAGATTTCCTTCCTCATCTCCAATGCCAACAATCCATACTCAAGATTCAAGACTCAAACTTCACATTCTACAGGAAGTATTTTTGAATTCTCTCATTGCAATTAATTGTATCTCTCAGGCTACGTTTCACTTAGTCTGAACAAAAGCCCCATGCAAGGGTAATCTTTTATAGTACATCATTAGTAAGTAAACTCCCAAGAGCACTCATCAGAAAACTGGTACCTCCTTGAGCAATAAATTGTCTCTAACCAACCGAATGACCATCCTTTGAGCTCTTCTAGGCTACATCATCCAACAAAATCTGTCAAGGGTTGAACACAGAATCCAGTACCCATTCATGATTAAAATACAACCCACACCACCAAGAAGCACCAAATGCAATGGACCTGAAGGCTGCTGCAGCTTACATACAGCAGGTTGAACATTCTTTTACTAGGTCTTATCACTTCTGGAAGATTTAGACCTTGTTTGAACATATACACTCATTTATATTCAGTCTCTTCCTTTCCATTTCATGTAAGTTTCTTGAGGTGAGGAAATGTGACTGATGTTTCTGTGTCACCTTGGTTTTAGTAAAGACTTTGGCAATCTTTCAATGATCAATAAATATTGATTAGCACCTATTATATGCAATATGGCATGTTAAGGCCAGGATATAAGAAGAGGTAAAAGGCAATCCCTGTCCTCTAGAAATTTAAAATTTGTTGAGCATGTACCAAATGATTTTGGAATGATGGATTGATTATTCAATAAAATATTATTTACAACCAGAATTGTTGTGTTAAAGAGCTTTCTTTTGAAATATACAATCTCTCTAACCTGAAGGAGCTGCCTAAAGATGAATGAATGGTCCTTGTTTATTAAAAATGAACAAAGAAATTAGGTTTTTCTTTTATATCAAAGTTGAATATCATGATACATTAGGAGTTCAACAGTTTTCTCTTGTGGGTACAATTATATGATTTCTCTGAGATTCAGAAAAGTAGTACCATAGTATTTCAGCATGAGCATTAAATTTGAAATTAAAAAAACTAACAAAATCCCAGTTCTGCCACTTATTGCTTTATGACCTTAGCTTTTCTTTTCTCACCTCTGCAATTCCATTTCTTTATCTAAAAATGTAAATAAATAAATAAAAGATCTTGAATATTTTTCTAACTCTAAGACACTTTGATCATGGATTTCTCAGTCAAATATTTATTGAATACCTTCTATGACCAGGGCATAGACCTGAAGACTATAAGTATTTTTGTTTCTTTCATGGTTGTACACTATCTATATCAAGGACCCATTATATATCCACCAGTCTATAAGGGAGGGATCCATAACTTATTCCAAAGATTTATGCCAAATCAACCACACAGTGTCACATGTACAATCGTTTGATGGGAAATAAATTCACTAAAGGCTGGGAATATTCCTATTTTTTCCCTGTAATCCCCTATAAGTAGTCCATGGTAGATATTTCACAATACTTGTTGATTGACTTACTGATTAGTTATGAAAATAATGATCTTTCCTCTCTTTAGAGTCCATTGGTAGCACAGTGTAAAAGTACTGGATTTTGAGTGAGGAAGATTGGAGTACATATCAAACCTCAAACATTTACGAATTGAGTGACAATGGTGAATTCATGTAAGCTCTGTTTGCCTCAGTTCTACCAACTCTAATATGAGGATCACATTATCACCTTTTTCTCAGAGATACTATGGAAATAAATGAGATCACATTTGTAAAAAGTGCTCAATGAAATGACTAATAAAAAGTAGACATTTTCAAAATATTTATCCCTTTCTGCCTAAATCAGCAAATCAATCTGCAATCAAATATTAAGTAACAAATATCTCTGAGAGCCTCTTTTGGCATGGAGGATAGACAGAGAAAAAGTGACTATCACCTTTTGAAGAAATCATTATATATAAATAGACAGCATTTAGAAGTAATCAATTGGTCTGTATAAGTACTTGTATGTAAACATAAAAGATACAATAAATAGGTAGTTATAGATATAAATAAACACATGTATAAGTCATTAGAGAGAAATCAGAATCAAGACTAGACTCAGCATGTTCGTATTGTATGACTACAGACAAATCACTAATATCTCTGCTCCTCAGGCCCTTCTCCCCGCTTTCTTTCCTTCCCCCTCCCCCACATCCCTTTAGGGTATGATAGATTTTTTTTCTGTTTTCTATTGATATTTTTTCAAATACTTGTTATGAAAGTTTTTCAACATTCATCCATATGGGTATTTGTACATTTTTAAGTTACAAAATTTACTTCCACCTTCCCTTACCACCCCCCTGCCCTCAGTGGTTAACAGTCAGATTAATATTGTATATACACATTTGGGTTTAAAAATATTTACAAATTAATCATTTTCAATACAAGGAATTAGGATTAATGAAAAGAAATAGATTAGAGATATTTTTGTTAAAAAATGAGTGCAGTGTTCAACAGATTCTGAAGTGTTTTGTTTTGTTTTTCATCCTCTGAATGGGTATAGCATTGTCCAATAGCTGATTTAATAGGGTTGCCCTAGTTCTCTGAACTGCTGAAAAGAGCTGCATCTATCAGGGTTGATCATCTCACAAGATTGTTGTTAATGTGTTCTCTTGGTTAGTAGGATAGATTTTTAAACCCAATTGGGAATGTCTGTTATTCCTTCTCTTGGTCAAATCTATTGAGAGTAAGATTTACTTAGTGTTCACACCCTCTCTTCTTTCCCTATATTATAATAAGTTTTGTACCTATTCACCTGGCATACTATTGTAATACTTTTTCTGTCTCTCCTGGCTTTCCCTCAGTACTAGCTTTAATCAAACCTCTTAAAAGAATTTGGATCCACAGATCCTAGAGAAGAACCTAGGAAAACATCACATGGCAAGTTCTGTCACAGGGAAACATGGGTGAAGTGGGGACAGAGAGCAAAGACCTAGTGCAGGCTCATCTAAGGTAAGGACAGTGACTTAACTAAGTAACAGAGGTGGAAGTTTTGGCTGTGTGTGCAGGGGTCAGGAGAACTCTGTTTAAAATATTTTTAGGGATTTTTTAAAGTTTTTTAATATTTTTTTACAATACAATGGGGTTAAGTGGCTTGACCAAGGTCACATAGTTAGGTAATTATTATATGTCTGAGGTCGGATTTGAACTCAGTTACTCCTGACTTCAGGTCCTGTGCTCTATACACTTCACAAACTAGCGACCCCACTAGACATTTTTCCAGTCAGCTAGACTTGTCTGGAAGTCCAGAGAGGTAAGCCCCCATGTTTTTAGTAAAGTAGTGTTGTACTCAGGTGAGTTTACTCCCTTCCATTTCTGTGGGAGAATGCAACTCTCCCAGGAACACAGCAACAGCAACTCTTCCACTCCCCCCCCAGCCTAGGTGTGACTCAGGTATGGGCTGCAGAATACCCCCAGCTATGATTGAGGATTAAGCATATTATCCACATAACCTGAGGGCCCAGCCTTCATCATTCTAGGATAACCTAGATCCTGCTCTTCCCCCTTCCCCAGGAAGTGGGTCACTATTTAAGGTCATGGACACTCCAGAGAATGTGTCTAGAATCCCCTACTTGATGGTCAACTTGATGTTACTAAGCTCAGTGAGCAAGACTTCTAGGTTTCTCAACAGCAAAGGTCTGTGAACCAGTCCCTCCCCTCAACACAAGATCCTAGGAAAATGAAGAAAGACCAACAAAAAGGGGGTCCATTGAATGATGCTTTGAAGGCAAAGATCCTTACTCAGAGAGGACTACAACCTCAAAAGAGAATATGAATTGACTCCAGCCCAGAAGGATTCCTTAGAAGAGATCAAGAAACAATTTGAAAATCAAATGGGAAAATTGGGGGGGGGACAAGAAAATCAACAATTTTCAAGAGAAAATTAATATCTTGCAACAAGGAAACAAATCCTTCAAAAATACCAATTGGACAAATGGAAAACTCCTTCAAGAATAGAAGTGACCAAGTGGAAAAGAAGTTTCAAAATATAAATGAAGGAAATTCTTCTTTAATAAAGAAATTAGAAATCTGACTATTCACAATTGAGGGTAAAGGGGAGAGACAGAGGGAAGGGAGGGTAGAAGGAAATTTTGTAACTTAACAATACACATGTGCTTATGGATAAAAATAAAAATAAATAAAATAAGATAAAATAAAAAATGAGATAAGAATCTGTGGAAACTACTGACTTCAGGAAAACTTAAGGAAAACTTTCTCATCATGAAAACTACTGAACTGGAGCATAAATCCAGGAGTGACAATTTAAGAATTATTGGCCCTCCTAAAATATTTTGGGAAGGGAAAAAAAAAACCCTGAAATCCATAGATCAAGATATAATGGAGAATTGCCCTGATATCATGGAACCAGAGGGTAAAATAGTTGTTGAAAAAATACATCAGTCTTGTACTGCAAAGGCTACCAAAATAAAAACAGCAAGGAATGCTGTGGCTAAACTCCAGAACTATCAGATAAAGGATAAAATCCTGCAAGAAGCTAGAAAGGAACAGTGTAAATACCAAGGAGCCATGAAATGTATTACACAGGACCTGACCGCATCAAAATTAAGGGATCGAATGGCCTGGAAAATAATATTCCAAAGTGTAAAGGAGCTTGGAATGCAGTCAAGAATTCACTATCCAGCAAAACTGAGCCTTCTCTTACAGAGGAAAAGATGGACATTTGATAAAATGAGAGAATTGCAAATTTTTCTGATGAAAAGACCAGAGCTAAATAGAAAATTTGAAATTCAAACAGGAGAATCAAGAGATATATGAAAAGGTAAAAAAGGGAAGGGAAAAAAAACTGTTATCTAAAAAAATGAAACTGGCTATATCCACTCCTGGGAGAAAAGATTCTTATAACTCTTGGGAATTGTAACCCTATTAGAAAGACTATACTTAGCCAGAAGTAATGGACAGTTATGGCTTGTCCATAACTCTGATAGAATGATTTAAAAAATAATATTTCCTTAAAAAGTGGGGAGAAGTAAAACAGTGGGGGCATGGAGGAGATTAAATGGGGTAAATTACGGCACATGAAGACATGCAAAGGACCTATTGCAATAGAGGGGAAGAAGGGAGGAGGTGAAAACACAGCTGAATCTTACTCTCATCCAATTTGTCTCAAAGAAGTATTCACACAAACATACACACACACACACACACACACACACACACAAACTCAGTTGAGTTTAGAAGTGTATCTTTTTTTTGAGGAAGACTTTTTTTCAAATTTTATTTAAATTATTTGCAAATTACTCAAATAAACTTTTTGTAGGAGTAAACATAATAACCCCACAAAAATATAAAACCTCATGAGAAATAGAGTGAAGGAAAGAGAAAAAAACATGTGTCCCAGTGTGTGTTTTTATGCCATCAGCTCTGTCTCAACTGGATCACATTCTTTATCATAAATTCATCATTGAAGTTAATTCCATACTTTTCCACATTTCCTGTTGCTTTTCCCTCCATCCATTTCTCTCCAATACCATCTATTATATTTTCTCTCTCCTTTCACTGTGTCCCTCTTCTAAAATGTACTGGTGGGGGGGCAGCAGCTGAGTGGCACAGAGGACATAACACTGGCCCTGTGACCAAGATGCCCCAAGCCTACATCCCACCCTAGAGACCCAGCAATCACAAGGCCTAGTGGTCCTGGAGATGCCACCCAATCTCAACACCTTGCAAAAAGTAAAAATGAATATGTGTTATATTTGACTATCTTCTCCTTTGATCTATTACCCCCTCTATCACCTACATGCCCCCTCCCCAGCCCCTGTCACCCTTCTTGCCTTTTTCTTCCAGATTTTTGTACCCTATTGAGTATGTATGCTGTTTCCTCTCTGAGCCATTTCAGATGAGAATGAAGGCTTTTTCATTCACTTTCACCTTCCCCCTTCCACTCCATTGCCAAAGTTTGTTCTTAATTCTTTTACATGAAATATCTTAGCCTATTGTTCCTATCCTTTCCTTTTCACCCTGTATATTCCCTTTTTACCCATTGACTCCATTTTTGCAATATATTATACCTTTAAATTTGGCTCCTTCTTATGCCTCATCTATAAATACTCCTTCTAAATGCTTTATTAAATGGGAAGGTTCATAGGATATCACTATCATCTTTCCATGCATGAATACATGTAGTTCATGATTATTAAGTCCCTCATAATTTACCCTTCTTTTCCACCCTCTCTATGCTTCACTGAATCCTGTACTTAAAGATCAAACTTTCTGTTTAGCTCCAGTTGTTCCAAAAGGAACATTTGAAATTCTCATGTTTCATTGAAAGCCCATTTGTTCCACTGGAAGAAGATGTTCTCTTTTGCTGGGTAGTAGATTCTCGGTTTCATTCAATGCTTTTTTTCCTTCTGAAATATTGTATTACAAGCCCTACAAGCCCTTAATGTAGTTGCTACTAATTACTGTGCAATACTGACTGTAGTTTCATGATATATGAATTATATCCTTCTGGTTACTTGTAATATTTTCTCTTTGACTTGGTCGATCTGGAACTTGGCTATAATATACCTGGGAGCTGTTGTTTTTTGGATCTCTTTAAGGTGGATATTGGTGGATTCTGTCAATTGCTATTTTACCCTCTGCTTCTAGGATATCAAGGAATTTTTTCCCCTGTAAAAATTCTTTTAAAATGAGGTCAAGGCTCTTTTCCTGATCGTGACTTTCAGATAGTCCAGTAATTTTTAAACTATTTTTTCTAGATCTATTTTCCATATCAGTTGCTATTTCAATGAGATATTTCATATTTTCTTTTAGCTTTTCATTCTTTTGATTTTTAATGCTGTGTCATCAGCTTCCTTTAGCTCCATTCTACATTTGAAGGATTTGTTTTCCTCAGAGAACATTCTTATCTCCTTTTACATCTAACCAATTCTGTTTTTTAAAGCATTCTTCTCTTCATTAACTGTTTGAACTATTTTATTGAATTACCTGAAACTGGTGTTTAAAACATTATTTTCTTCAGCATTTTTTTGGATCACCTTGATTAAGCTACTGACTTTATTTTCATGTTTTTCCAACATCTTTTTTCATTTCTCTTCCCAATTTTTCTTCTACCTCCCTTACTTGATTTTCAAAATCTTTTGTTGAGTTCTGTCATAACCTGAGTCCAATTTCTATATTTCTTGGAGTCTTTAGATGTAGAAGGTTGGACCTTCTCATCTTCAGAGTGTGTGCTTTGGTCCTCCATGGGAACAAAGTAATTGTCTATGCACAGCTTACTTTTTTCTCTTTAATCATTTACACAGACTGTGCCTGGTTTAGGGGTGTTTCCTGAGCTTTTGAGCATTATTGGGCCACCACTGCAAGGACCTCAGGTACTTCAAGTTCTTATGGGAGGCTCTGAATTTTCTCATGGTCTGAGAATGACCACAAGCTCACCCTCTGTCCCAGGGCTGTGAGGAGGGTCCCTGCTCTATGAAGGCCTCAGACTGTGACTAGGTCTGAATATGGTCCAAGCCCCAGAGTCCTGTCCCAGGGATAGAGGACAGACCTTGATAGTTTCCATGACTCCCTTACCTTCTATGGGCTGAAACCTCTGGAAGCAGCTGATGGGCAGTTTGCTGCTGGGTGGCTCCACAAACCTTCTTCCATTTCCTGGTATCTGGCCTGTATTGAGGGCTATGACTTCACTGAAGAAGCCACACTGGCCTGGTGTTCGCTCTGGAAGAAGTCTCCCTGCTGATAGTCCAAGTTGTGCTTGGTGCTCTCTGGGGTGGCAGGTCAGGAAACTGCTTCTGCTGCCAGGATCCTGGGCTCCCAGGGATCTATGTGCCCTGGTTTGTTCCTGAAAGGGTGAACCTCCTTTTCTCTGGCACCTCTAACCCAATGGAACAGAGAATTCCTACTATTTTCCAGGTTTGCTTGGGTTGCAGAATTGCCTCACTAGATCTTTATGGGTTCTGTCTGTCAAAAATTTAATTTGAGTCATAATTTTAAGGTTTTTTGAAATATTTTGAAGAGAGTTCATAAAAAAGGCTGTTCTCCTTGGCTACATTCCCCAAAATTTATCTTTCAAATATTAAGATGGGAACAGGGAATGGTGGCAGAAAAGAACTGAGAAAATGAAGGCAAGGAAGAAGGTAAAAAAAAGGGAAAGAAGAAAGAAAAGCAAAGGGGGTTGGATATAAGGGCACAAAAGCACCAGAAGCAAGTGATATTCAGAAACATCATTCTGGGAAATAGGGATAAGATGAAAAACAGGAAATAACTCAAACAGTGAGAAGATTGTATGGACAGTAATAAACAGGTAGTAATTATAACTTTGAATGACAATGGGATGAACTCTCCCATTAAATGTAAGTGGATAGCAGAGTGGATTAAAAATCATAATCCTACAATATGCTGCCTTCAAGAAACTCATTGGAAGCAGGAAGAGTCAAAGATAGTAAAGGTAAAATAATGGAGCAAGGTATATTCAGCTTCAACTGAAGTGAAAAAAGGCAGGGATAGCAATGCTTATCTAAGACAAAGCATCTGCAAAAATAGATCTCATTAAAAGAGATAAAGAAGTGGTATAACTAGGTGGCTCAGCAAATAGAGCACCAGGCCTAGAGTCAGTAGGACCTGAGTTCAAATCCAATCTCAGACACTTATTAATTACCTAGTGGTATAACCTTGGGCAAGTCACTTAACCCCATTGCCTTGCAAAAACCTAAAATAATGAAAATAAAACCAATAATTGGTTTTATGAAAAAACTAATAAAAATCAATAAAACTTTGGTAAGTTTGATTTTAAAAAAGAAAGAAGAAAACCAAATTACTTGTATCAAAAATTAAAAAGGTAAACTCACCATCAATGATGAGAAAATTACAGTAATAATTCAGAATTATTTTGCGCAACTGCCAATAAATTTGGTAATCTAAGTGAAATGGATGTATATTTACAAAAATATCAGGTTAAAGGAAAAGGAAATTAATTGATGAAATAAACTTGCATCAGAAAAAAGAAATTCAACAAGCCATCAATGAACTCCCTAATTAAAAATCTCAAGCACCAAATGGATTCACAAGAGAATTCTATCAAACATTTTTGGGGAACAACTGACTCCTATTCTAAATTCTTTGGAATTATTCTATCTAATTGTTCTATCTAATTGTTCTATCTAACTCTAAATGCTTTGGAAAAATAGTTGAAGGCAAAACTCTTCCTAATTGCTTCTATGACATCCAAATGGTGCTGATACCTAAACCAGGAAGAGTCAAAACAGAAAGAAAATCATAGATCAATTTCCCTAATGAATGTAAATGCAAAAATATTATATAAAATCTTAACAAAGCATTTGCAGCAAAGTATCACTAGGATAATACAAGCAGTATTTATCCTAGGAATGGAAGGTTGGTTCAATATTAGGAAAACTGTCATCATAATTGACCATATCAATAAGAAACCTGACAGAAATAAAATGATTATCTCAATAGATGTTGAAGTCTATGACAAAATACAGTACCCATTCCTACTAAAAGCACTAGAGATTATAGGAATAAATGGATTATTCCTTAGAATGATAAGCAGTATCTATCTGCAACCATCAACAAACATATACAATATAAGCTAGAGGCATTCCCAATAAGATCCAGGTGAAATAATGGTACCTGTTATCACCACTACCATCCAATTTTGTATTAGAAATGTTAGCTTCAAGAAAAAAAGGGGGGGGGAGGAAATGTTAGTTTAAACAATAAGAGAAGAAAAAGAAATCGAAAGAATTAGAATTAGGAAGTAAGAAACAAAACTCACTTTTTTGCCTCGTATACCTAGGGATCCCTTAAAATATCATCTAAAAAACTACTGGAAACAATTGCCAACTTTAACAAAGTTTCAGGATACAAAATATAGCCACATAATTTCTCAATATTTCTATATGTTACTAGCATACTAGCAAGATACAGAAAGATGCAGAGTTAGAAAGAGAAATCCCATTTAACATAACTTCAGACAATATATATATATATATATATATTATATATATAATATATATATATATATATATATATATATATATATGATCAGATTTAAATAACTTGGCAAATATCAACTGCTCATTGATAGGCCGAGCTACTATAATAAAAATTACAATTCTCCCTAAAGTAAACTACTTATTTAATGCAATACTAATCAAGCATTCAAAAAATTACTTCTGTGAGCTAGAAAAAAATTGTAACTAAATTCATATAATGATGACTAATGCTTTATAACACAATTTTAAATCTGGTAAGTCAAATTCTTTTGCACATTTTTCATTAAATCCCTGTAAATTCTTGACTTTTTTTTCTCCATATGTATTTACTTACAATTTTTCTAACTCATTAAAGTAATTTTTTTGGAGTTTTGATTGGTAGGGCAATTAAATAAGTAATTTAATTTTGGTAGAATTGTCTTTTTATTACATCAGCTTAGCCTATTCATGAGTACTTGATAATTTCCTATTTATTCAAATCTGATTTTATTTGTATGAGAAGTCTTTGGTAACTGTTTTCATAATGTTTCTGAGTTTGCATTGGCAGGTAGACTCCCAGGTATTTTATATTGTCTGAGGTTATTTTGAATAGGCTTTCTCTTTCTAGTTATTTCTGCTGTAACTTGCTAGTTATATATAGAAATGTTGAGGATTTCTGAGGGTTTATTTCATATCCTCCAACTTTGCTAAATTTGCTAAATTATTTCTAGTAGTTTTTTAAATGACTTTTTTTGAGATTCTCTCATTATACCATCATGTCAGCTTCAAAGAGTGAGATTTTTGTCTCATCCTTATGAATTCTAATTCCTTTAATTTCTTTTTCTTCTCTTTTTGCTGAAGGTAACATTTCTAATACAATATTGAATAGTAGTGGTGAGAATGGGCATCCTTGTTTCACCCCTGATCTTATTAGGAATGTGTCTAGCCTATTGCCATTGCATGTAATGCTTGTTGATGGTTTCAGATAGACACTGCTTATTATTCTAGGGAACAATTCATTTATTCCTGTGCTCTCTAGTATTTTTAATAGGAATGGATTCTGTATTTTGTCAAAGCTTTTTCAACATCAATTGATATAATCAAATGATTTCTGATGGATTTGTTATCGATATATTTAATTATACTAATATTTTTCCTAATATTGAACAAACCCTGCATTCCAGAAACGAATCCTACTTAGGTACAATGTATTATCCTAGTGATAATTTGTTGTAATCATTTTTCTAAGATTTTATTTAAGATTTTTGCGTCTATATTCATCAGGGAGATTGATCTATAATTTTCGTTCTCTGTTTTTTCACTTCCTGGTATCAGCACAATATTGGTATCATAGAAATAGTTAGGCAGTGTTCTGTCTTCACTTATTTTTCCAAAGAGTTTATTTAAAATTGTAACTAATAGTTCCTTAAATGTTTGATAGAATTCACTTGTAAATCCATATGGCCCTTGAGATCTTTTTCTTAGCAATTTCAATAATGGCTTGCTGAATTTCTTTTTTCAAGATAAGGTTATTTAAGTGTTTAATTTCCTCTTCATTTAACCTGGCAACTTTTGTTTTTGTAAATATTCATCCATTTCACTTAGTTTATAAAATTTATTGCCATAAATTTGGGCAAAATAATTACAAATTATTCCTTTACTTTCTTTCTCATCGGTGGTGAGTTCACCTTTTTTATTTATGATACTAGTATTTTGATTTTCTTCTTTCTTTTTTAAATCAAATTAAACAGAGATTTATTGATTTTATTGTTTTTTTTTTCAGAAAACCTTCTCTTGGTTTTATTTATTAGTTCAATAATTTTCTTGTTTTTGATTTTATTAATTTCTCTTTAATTTTTTATAATTTGTAATTTGGTATATAATTAGGGGGTTTAAATTTTTTGCATTCTCTTAATTTTTTTAGTTGCATATATAGTTCATTGATTTCCCCTTTCCCTAATTTATTGATGTAAGCATTTAAAGATATAATATATCAGCTGACACCTGCCTTCACTGTATCCCATATGTTTTAGTATGTTGTTTCATTATTGTCATTATCTAGGATGAAATCTTTAGTTCTTTGTATTATTTGTTGTTTGATCCATACAGTCTTCACAATGAGGTTATTTAGCTTCCAAATAGTTTTAGGTCTATCTCTCCTTGGTCCATTATTGCATGTGATATTTATTGCATTATGATCTGGGAAGGTTGTATTCGCTATTATTGCCATTTTTGCCTTTGATTGTTAGATATTTATGCCCTAGGACATGTTCAATTTTTGTATAAGTCTCATGTATTAAACAAAAAAACGAAGTATATTCCTTTCTATCACCATTCAATTTTCTGCAAAGGTCTATCATGCCTAGGTTTTCTAGCAATCTATTTACTTCCTTAACTTCCTTCTTGTTTATTTTATGGTTAGATTTATTTAAATCTGAGATCAGTGATTGAGGTCTCCCACTAGCTGACTTTTTTTTTTGCAGGCAAACGGGGTTAAGTGGCTTGCCCAAGGCCACACGGCTAGGCAATTATTAAGTGTCTGAGACCGGATTTGAACCCAGGTGCTCTTGACTCCAGGGCTGGTGCTTTATCCACTATCCCACCTAGCCGCCCCATAGCTGACTTTTGATATCTAGGTCTTCCTCTAGCTCATTAAACTTCTCTAAGAATTTGGATGCTGTATTACTTAGTGCACACATATTTGGTGTTTAAATTGCTTCACTGACTATAGTACCTTTTAGGAGGATATATTTTCCTTATCACTTTTAACAAGATCTATTTTTGCAGATACTTGTTTGAGGTAAGAATTGTTACCCTTACTTTTTTTTTAACTTCAGCTGAAGCCAAATATATTTTTCCAACCTTTTACATTTACTCAATATGTATCTCTCTACTTGAAATAAGTTTCTTGTGAGCAGCATATTGTAGGATTCGAATTTTTAATCTACTTTGCATTTCAATAATGTTTTATGGGAGAGTTCTTCCCATTCACATTGAAAGTTATAATTACTAACTCTTTACTGTCCTACATGCTTTCTTCCCTCTCTTTGTGTTTTCCCCTTTTTTCACTTTAGCAATATTCTCCAGTATTTTGTTTCTGAATACCACTACCTTCAGTGTTTTTGCACCTTTATATCAAACCCCTTCCCCTTTCTTTCCCCTTTCCCTTTTCCCTTCCTTCTTCCCTTTCTTCTGCCAACTCTTCTTTTACTCCTCCTCCCCCTTTTCCAATTTAACCCTTAAAAGGTAAGATAAGTTTCTTAACTTTACTGACTATGTGTATGTCAGCTTTAAGCCAAATCTGATGAGAGTAAGATTCAGCTGGTTCTCACCTGTTTCATTCTTCAGCTGTATTGCAATATGTTTTTTGTACCTCTTTATGCAATGTGATTTACTACCATTCAATTTCTTCTATCCTCCCCCTTTTTAAGGAGATACAGTTTTTAAATCATTCTATCTGAGTCACGGTTAAGTCACAGTTGTCCATTATTTATGGCTAAGTATATTCTCTATAATAGAGTTACAGTTCTTGAGAGGTATGAGGGTCTTTCTTCCAGGTGGGGCTAATAGCCAGTTTCATCTTACTGGATAGCAGGGTATTTTTTGTTTTATATTTTTTTTTATTTTAGCATTTCATTTGTCTCTTAAATCTCCTGTTTGAAGTCCAAATTTTCAATTTATCTCTGGTCTTTTCACCAACAAAAGTTTGAAGTCTCCTATTTCATTAAATGTTGATCTTGCTTGGTTCCTTGATACCTAATTGATTTATTTTGGCTGCTTACAGGATTTCCTCTTTATGTAATAGTTCTGAAATTTTGTATCAATATTCCTTGGTGTTTAGATTTTGAGATCCCTTTCAGAGGGGATCGATGTATTCTTTCAATAACTATTTCACCCTCTGGTTCCATATTGTCAGGGTAGTTTCCCATTACAAAATCCTATAATATTAGGTCCAGGCATTTTTTTCTCTTCAATATTTTCAGGGAGTCCAGTGATTCTTATGTTGTTTCTTCTAGATCTATTTTCAAGGTCAGTGGTTTTGCCAATAATGTATTTTAGATTTTCTTCTATTTTTTTTTCTGAGTTTTTGGTTTTGTTTAAGAGATTTTTGTGGTCTCATGAAGTCATTAGTTTCCACAAATTCCATTCTATTTTTAGAGAAGAAATTTCTTCATTTACCTTTTACAACTCCTTTTCCAATTGATCAATCTATTTTTGAAGGAGTATTCCATTTGTCCAACTGAGGGTTTTAGAAAATTATTCTCTTTTTTAAATTTGAACAGTTGAGGTTTTGAGAGAATTATTTTCTTTATGCATTTTTCCAATTGTATTTTCCAAGTATTTATTTTCTTTTGGCAAGGTGTCAATTTTCGCTTGAGTTTCTTTTCCCACATTTTCCAATTGATTTTTGAACTCCTTCTTGATTTCTTTGAGGATTTATTTCTGCCCTGGAGACCAAATCATTTGTTCCTCATTAGGTCTAGATCTCAATGAGTTAGGTCTTTAACTTCTAGATGGTTTTCTAAGGACCTCCCTTTCTGTTGGACTTACTTCATTTTCCTAGGATCTTTGGTTGGGGGAGGGATTGATTCACAGAGCTTTTGTGTTTAGATCCCTAGAAGCTTTGATCACTGGATTTAGTAACTCCAAGTGGGCTGGCCAGTGGGGCGTGCTGATTGCTTTTTCTGAAGTATCTGTGATGTTGATTTAAGGCCCTCTCCCTAAACCTGGAGTGGGTGGGTGGTACTGCTGGATACTTTTATCCTTGAACAAGTTGGGCTGCACCCTGGGGCAAGAATATTAATCTCCCTGTTCAAAGGAGGGAGTTCTGCTGTCCATGTCTGAGCTTGGGCATGGGGGTTGGTGGGGGGGGCACTGTTATTGTGTTTGTTCTGAGGAAAGGACTCCACTAAAATGAAAGTATAGAGTCCTCTGTCCTCCAGACCAACTGAGCCCAGTGGATTGATGTCCAGCGGCACTCTAACTCTTTGTGCTGGAATTCACCCTCCAGTCCCACTGGAGCACCCCAGACCACCACTGCTCAGTTAATTCTCAGACCATGGTTCCCACAGTCAAAACCTCTGTGGCTGATCTTAATTTAGTCTGGCTCTCACCCTACCCTGATTGACTCTCTTTCCCCCAGATCACCAATGAACCCCTGAGACAGACCATGTTGGTAGTTGTTCTCCTAACTTCTTTTTCTGTTTTTTTTTTTTCGTCAAATTTGTTAAGAGGTGTTTTTCATATTATGTATGAGGGAAGACCAGGACACCTTAGCATAGTGCTTCTCATCTCTCTAACATCTTGGCTGGAAGTCTGATTAATTTTATTTTAAAAGGATTTGATTCTTCAGTCAATTGTTCATAATCCTCTCATGTGGCTCTCACTTTTTTCTGTTTCTTCTTTCTCTGTTCTTTTTTCTTGGTTTTTAAAATCCTTTTTCTATTTCTATTTAAGGCCCATTCATAAATTAGGTAATTTGTCACTGATTTCTTCTTTTGAGTAGACATTTTTATCATTTCTATATGAACAGTAACTTTACATGATTAGCACTCTTTTTGTGATTTTTTTGCTCATTTTGTTTCCTGAGCTCTGTTCTGGGCTTTGGAAATACAGTCCTGGGCCTATTGTACTAAAGTCAGGATCATCTCCCAAGATGTTATCTATGCATCCCAGGCAGTACCTATGCAGAGGTTTGTTTCATCCTTTATGTCCAGGTTCTATCTATGTGCTCATTTGTTCCAATCCAATCCTCTCTGTTGCCCCAGTGACCCCAGGGCTAAGACTATGCTAAGGTTAGGATATTCCCTATTGTTCTGCTCTCTAGCTGACTCAGGACCTCTGCTGCTACCTAGATGCCAGGTCCAGGCTGTTGTCTAGCTTCCAGGTTCTGGGTTGCTGTCCGTCCACCACAATCTAGATTTTACTGCTACTAGATAACTTTCGTTGACTTTTCTACCCTTCTGACTGGTTGAACTCTATTCCCTATTTTCTCCTGAAGAGACAGACCTCCACTGATGATCCTCTAAGATGTCTAGAACTGAGAAGTTGTTTTGCTCTTTTATTGGTGGTATTCTTAATTTTAATGCCATTGTAGAGGCTTCATTTAACATTGGGTAGGGAAAAGCCCCAGGAATGTGGGAGCTTCACACCATCATCTAAACATCTTGAATGTTCTGAAAGTACTGAAAAATATCATGAAAAGATGTTACAAGCAAAAAAAAATAAGAAGTTGGGCTTATCACTAATATGGAAGGATAACTAATAAGTTTGCTTTGTGCCCTATTGACATTCTTGATGCTAAGAAAAGTAAAGACAAATCCCCAGCACAATGAATGGACCCATTACAGTAGACTTATGTAAGGAATAGCCAGAAACAATATGAACAAGGAAGACAGAAACAACTTTGGGTAAGTTGAAATTCCAGTTAAGGAATTATAGTCTTTAAAATAACAGACTTGATAGATGGCAATGAACCTTTGCTTAAAACTCTCTGATGAGAGGAACCAGAAGCAGATAGAGTCAGTAAGTAAGAACCCCCAAGCAATTCAGCCTTGAGTGCTGAGCCTAGGTAGGGGAGTGGAGAGAGAGTGCCAGGGTTTGTCCTCTGTCCCTGGAACAGGACTTTGGGGCTTTGACCACATTCAGATACTGATCACAGTCTAGGCCCCCATAGAACAGCAGGGTGCCCCCACCTCAGCCCCATGGTAGAGGGGTGTGCTTGTGGTCATTCCCAGATCAAAAGGGAGGACAGAGATTCACACACTGAGATCCTTGTGGGATGGGTATCCCAATAATACTCAAAAGCTCAGGAAGCACCCCAAGCCCAGCACAGCCTGGGGAAATGAGTAAATAGAGAAAAAAGAGGAACACCATTGAGAAATGTTTTGTCTATGATCCCAAGAAGGATCAAAATACTCAGAAAATGAGGAAGTCCAAGCTCCTGCAACTGAAGACTCCAAGAAAAACAGAAATTGGGTTCAGGCTATGACAGAGCTCAAAAAAGATTTTGAAAATAAAATGAGGGAGATAGAAGAAAAGTTGGGAAAAGTGAGAGACATTCAGGAAAAATATGAAAAAGAAGTCAGCAACTTAGTCAAGATTATTGGGTGTCTGAGGCTAGAATTGGACCTGGGTGCTCCTGACTCCGGGGCCAGTGCTCAGTTCACTGAGCCACCTGGATGCCCCCATTATTTATTATTATTATTATTATTATTATTATTATTATTATTATTATTATTATTTTTATTATTATTATTATCATCATCATCATTTTATTTTTTTTCAGTGGGATTGGGGTGGCTTGCCTAAGGTTGCACAGCTGGGTGATTGTTGGGTGTCTGGGTCCGGATTTGGGCTTGGGTGCTCCTGACCCCAAGGTGGTGCTCTGGTCAATGTGCCACTTAGCTTCCCCTATTGTTACTATTTTTTTTTTAATTTTAATTTTAATTTTTCCTCTTTCCTTTACTTTATTGCTCATGAGGGGCTATATTTTTTGGGGGAGGGCATATTATGTTTACTCTTTTTTTTCTTTTTTACATTTTTCAAGGCAATGGGGTTAAGTGGCTTGCCCAAGGCCACATGGCTAGGTAATTATTAGGTGTCTGAAACCGGATTTGAACTCAAGTACTCCTGACTCCAAGGCCAGTGCTCTATCCACTGCGCCACCTAGCCGCCCCAATGTTTACTCTTAAACAAGAATATTTTAATAATATATAAAAAACATCATTTGTACAAAAATAAACTAAAAATAAATTTTAAAACTCTCTGAAGAATGGAATTAAGGTAGATCTCCCAAGGAAATCCATTCTGGAGCTAGATTTAATCTTAAAAATATTTTTCCCAATAGTAAACCAAATTTGACCCCTTAAAGTTGACCCATGAATTATAATTATCCATTCTTTTGTTTAATAGGTGTACTAGATTCAAGTAAAAGGCATAGACTCTACTTAATAATTATTCAGTATTTAAATTTGGTTGAGGTCAGACTATGTGGTAAAGTTTTGTCAGATACTTAAAAACCCTAAATGAAAGACATGCCTTAGTACTGGTTTCAAAAAGTACATCTTGGGAAACTCCATATCAATGATGTATAATATGATCATGTCAATATAAAGGATAGGTGAATGTACATGTATGATAATGGAGCCTCCTTCATGATCCATGATCATTGG
Source organism: Macrotis lagotis (assembly GCF_037893015.1). Taxonomy (NCBI): domain Eukaryota; kingdom Metazoa; phylum Chordata; class Mammalia; order Peramelemorphia; family Peramelidae; genus Macrotis; species Macrotis lagotis. Next base: position 68,498,607 of record NC_133658.1, read on the forward strand.
CTGAACAATTAAATACAATAATCACAGGCTTAAAAACATTTGCTATGTGTTGGAGCAACAATGTAAAATTTTAATATGAAAAAGAATAATCAGATCTGTGCCTAATGAAGATTATCCATTACTGCAGTGAATAATCAGAGTGATGGCATTTAAAGGAAATTTACAGCTCATTTAGTTTCAACTATTTCCTGTGACTTCCTTTATTTGAAAGAAAATTGAGGTCCATTGAGAGAGAAATTATTTTTATGTCTGACATCAATGATTCAATGTCATATGTTTATTGTTCCACAGTAAGACAGTGACTGGAACAGAACTAGAACCAATGTATTTTGAATCTGGATTAGTTGCATAGCAAATAAAGTTCTGGAAAGAGTTCTAATGTAAACAGCTGCTGAAACTGGTAACTGCTGAAACTTGTTATTTGACTAAAACAATGCAAACTGCATACTGTGTCTAAATGTTTAATATAAACATTGACACTGAATATTTTTGCAGATCAACAGCTGTTAAAACAAAAGTGGCGGCTCTAATGGATTTCATACCAGAGACTCCCAATCAGTATGTACCTCACATCCACAACTACAAGGCTTATTCAATTGTTTTTGTGTACTTGTATTTGTGACAAAATGATTATCTTCTTTTAATTACCTTCCAAGTAGCAATCAAAACAAACTGACTGAGTTGGTGTTCACATGGCAAAGAAAAGTAGAAGACAATTAATTTTATTTCTGAAATGAAATTAGTATAGGTGTGCCACAATACTTTTAAAAATTGCAATATGATAATCATCATTACCCACATTTCTATAAATCCTTAAGGATTAGAAAAAGTGTTTCTCACCATAACATCATTTGGAGAGTACAACTATTATATCAACTTTTAAAATCAAAACTGATGCTCCAGCAGTAAGGTAAAGAATGGGTCACAGCTTTTAAGTTATTAAGTCTTATAGTAGGAAAGCAAAATAAGGTCTTCCTAATTCCAAATCTAGAATTCCTTTTGTTGTATCAAATTGTCTCAATCAATCAATCATCAAACATTTATTAATTGCCTACTATGTGCTAGGTACACTAATAAACTGAGACAAACCTGACTTCAAGATGCTTCACTTCTACTAAGAGAGGGAGTAGTGGTTCAAAGTGTTGCCTCTGACTAAAGCACATTTTAATTGTATGTTTACAATGGGCACAGATTTCTGCACATTTCCTTCTTAGGAAGATTGAAAAATTGAAAATTGGTATTATAATTTTGGAAAATATCATCATCATCATCATCAATCACTCACATTTCTAAAATAGTTTTATAGGCTTCACAGTGCTTTCTTATAAGTGTCTCATTTGGATAGTGGGGGAAGTATGATTTCCTTCATTATTTAGATATAAAAATGAAAGGGCACAGGTGATTTCATAAAGCCATGTAACTAATGAATTATCAGAATAGTTGAAAAGAATGAGTTCAAGATTAGAAATGGGTTTGCAGTTTTTATTAGTCAGCAACTCAGTGATAATGATAACAGATATTACAATAAAATGATATCTCACATTAATATAATTTTTTTAGGATTAATGAAGAAGAGGGCACTAGAAATCACATATATAAAGCATCTCAAACATAAAAGGAATCTTAGTATCAATCTAGTCTAATGTACCTCTGTACAGAAACAGAGTCTGTAATAATCTAATATCTAGCAACTAAGTTTTAGAAGAAATTTAGTGAAATAGAATAAATTATCTTTTGAGACAACTTGCTTTACTTTGGGACAGTTGTGATTATTATGATTTTTCTTTTAATTATAAGTGTAAATCTATTTTTAATTTCCATATTTCAATCCGAATTTTGTCCTCTAGGTCCCACAAGAGCACATAATATAGCCCCTTTTCCATATAACATCAATTTATATACCTGAATATAGCTTCTTTCCACTCATACTTGTTTTCTCTCCAGATCAAAAATTTTCACTTCATAAAAATAATAGGTGGAAAGAACTCTAAGCTATAGCGTATTCTGTGCTCTTATCACTGAATGATTTTGAAATTAGCATTACTTTATCTCATATGTGGTTCTTAAAACCAAACACTAAACTAGATGTAGTCTAACTTTGGCAAAGAGCCTTATCCTGGATGTTATGATTTTCACTATAGCAATGAAATCTAAAATTTGCCAAAAAATTGCCTTGATTTCAAATCATTGTCTTATATTCCCATTGAAATCCATTGAAATCCCCATGTTGTCCTCCCAGGAATTCATTGTTCTTACTTTACCCTGAAAAGTACACAATCAATGGCAATTTTTTCCTAGCTAAGAATATGAGAAGAATATGTCCAATATTATTATTACGCTTTTGCACCAACCTCATTTGCAGCTATATATATATTTTTTTCAAAAAATGATTCCAGATGATGATCAGTAGAGTCTTTTCATTATTCATGTTCTTTTAGAAACACCACCTGATTTTATATTTACTATTATTATTTTTGAAAATCATAATCATAAATACCTCATCAAATCCAATCTGTCAAATGACTTAAATTTACATAGGTATGGAATTACACTCTTTTTATGAGTACCTTTTCATGTGGGACTATTCCCACACATACACATATCTACACACACACACACACACGCACACACACACACACTCACACACACTCTAACACACACACAGACACAGAAATACATTCACACAAGATCAGACTAAAAGGTAACATTTGATTTTAATAATGAAGACAAAATATAATTTTACAAAACCTTATTTTAAACTGTTATTAGTCTTACTGTTAAGAACCCATTCATTGAGGCAATGTCCATTTACAGGAATGTCTATTTCAATTTAATTAATAGGGGGGAAAAAAGCATAGTGAACCTTATATTATCTCATTTAATGATAGATAAGGGGTGGGGGGTGAAGTTCCTGATGACAAAGAATTGACTTATACCTATGGATATATACATATATGTAAAATAAGTGTCTATTTATTTAAATGTCTAAATTAATCAAGAGTTTGGAGAAACCACTAGGTTGGAGAGATTGAAAAAGCTAAAACAGGAAATAGGATCAGAGGGAAAGTCTCAAATAGAAGACACTTATCTGTAATTTCAATGAAGCTAGGGATTTAATAAGGTAAAAATGGAGGACCACCTGTACAACATAGCATAAAACAAAAGTGGGATAGTTTGAATAGGAATTAGAGAGTAGGACTTTTTTTTTTATAACAGAGTATACAGAGAAATATGAAATGACTGGAAATATAAGTGGTAAGCATCCTGCAAAGGGACGAAAAACTTTTATTTTACCATAGAGGTAATTGGAAGTGACTAAAGACTTTTGAATAATCATAAAAAAGAAGGTTTAGTTGGATATATGTTTCAATAACTATCAATTTGGAAACTATTGGAGTTGGAAGATCCTGAAGGTAGCAGAATGCTTTTGTATAATAAACCAGGTGACAAGTGATGAGGATCTAAACTAGGGCAGTAGTAATGTGTCTAGAAAGAAAGGGATGAGTAACATTCTATCCTGCTCCAGACAGACTTCATATAGAAGAATAAAGTCTCAAATTTGAAAGGAATATTCAAAAAAGCAATTTATACATGACTAAAAATCTTTTCTAAAATATCCCTAACAAGTGCTATTATGTTCAAATTTGAGTAGCATGCGAAAAGAATGTATATGCATAAATTAGAACAGGTCTATAGAAAAGTGATAGTGTGATTTAAGGATAGAAAAGACCATGTCCTATAAAACTCGGTATTCATTAGAGATATTTAATTTAAAAAAAAAGAAAATTTGAGAGATACATGTATAATATAATAAAAAATTAAAGGTCTGTCAGGTAGGAGATCTTGGAGAATGGCTACTTAAGCACAGTTACTCAATGGATAGGAAGATAGATTTTGACAATCAGGTACCAGCACTGAAATTCTCTCTCTATAAAAAAGTGTGATATGTTGGTCTATGCTTCATTTTGTCAAACCACTTTCCAGTTTGCCTAGAGGTTTTTGTCAGTTAGTGAATTCTTGCCCTAATAGCTGTAATCTTTAGGATTATCAAGAAAAAGTCTAATATGCTAATTTGTTTTTGTTCTTAACCTGTTCGATTGATCAACCACTTCAATTCTTATTTAGTACCAAATTTTTAATTAACACTTCTTTGCAATATAGTTTAAAATATACTATTACCCTACCTTCCCTCAATTTTTGCCTTGATATTTTTGACCTCCCTGGATGGATGGGACATTTCCCCTGAAACTGGGTTTGTGAATGTTGATGAGGGATATGTGTCTTGCCAGAACAAAAAAAAGGAACCTCATAATTGTTCTCCATTTATTAGGGATGTCCTGAACCTGATTGTCAACTGACAGTGAGGAATTTGAATTCTCTTATGGGAAAACCATCCTATCTCTTGTATATAAAAATTGTGGGAATAATTCAGTGCTTCCCCCCTCCCCAAATTCTAGTCTCCCTTGAACTTTCAGTGAGTTGGGAGGAAAAATTGCCCTCTACTGGAAAAAAAAAGTGGCTCAAAGTCAAAGCCCCGGGTCTGGTTTAGAGGTGTTTACAAAACTTACATACATGAGGTAGCTATCTGCTTCCTTTTTCCAAATTTAGGTCAATGCTGAAGAGTCTTGAGAAATGGTTATATTTTGAGTTAAATGTTGGTCACTCAGCCATAAAAGATTTCTTTAAAATTACTCTTCTCAGAGCATTGTCAAGAACATTTTGTAACTGAATTAAAAGAATACAGAAATCCATGCCTTAGGTATTCATAGTATAATATTCTGAAGAAAATTTGTTGAATTGGATTTAAGTCCATAGGCTCTGATGAAAACCTCAAATAATTTTGATCAAGAAAATGGTATGCCACTCATGAAATAAGAATATTTCATAATGAAAAATGGCTCATAATTATCAGAAGATATATAATACTTTGAGAGCAACATAAACTTCCCAATGAATTGGAGTAGATCCCCTTTGAAAGGTTTAGACAATATTCTAGAGATTTTAGGGTGTGAGGTGAAAGAGATATTACAATTAGCATAGTTTGGCATATGATAATAAATTTATTTCATGTTTATTTGTTGACTGGTTGTGTATATGAATGTTGTACCTAAATCAATGAGGAATACTTTTGTTTGGCTTTTGACTGTGCTAATTATTTAAATTAAACATTTGATCATTTTATTAGGAGGTAATGAAATATATAAATTAAGATTTTTCTTACATTTGCATCCCCAAATGTAAATTTAAAAAGTCTTTAAAATGATATTTTCTTTAATTTCTATGAAGAATGTTATATACTTTTACTTCTATAAAAATTCTGGTCAAAAGTTTACCATCTCTTCTTCATGAATTTTATTAATAAAACCAAAAAAAGAGATTATGTCCTTTGCCTTGATCTTTAGGCAGTTATTGAAATTATTCTTAAAATTATAAGTATTTTTGAATATTTTGAATTCTCTAATAAAACATCATATTCTTATTGCATTGCTTATTTTATTTGTTTTTTCCATTTATCTTTTCATCTTATTTATATTGTGAACATTTCCTTCACTTGGTAAGTACTGTAGTAAAGATATTTCTTTCCCTTACTCTGTTACTATTTTGTTCAATGTTGTCATCAAAATATGTTAATAAAATATTATAGTTTACTTGCCATTTTTTAATCTTACCCAAATATCTATCTCCAATTTATATAAACATTTTATGCTGCTTGAGGGTCACATTTTTAAAATGTAAGTTTGTATTCACATTAACATCTTTTTTCTATATCTTTTATGCTATGTTCATCTCTTTTTCAGTATTCATCTTATTCATTTATGTTTTAATTTTTTGCTGTGGAGGCACTCACTCCATAATTGTTGTATTTGAAGATATTTTGCATTTATTATGTATGTATTAATATTTTTCATTGTTATAGCCCCTGATGGAATACAAATGATCCTCTTAATTGCTTTCTTTGCCTCAAGTCTCTGCTTTTAAATCAATTCTCTTCACAGATACCCTATTATTTTACTTAAAAGCAGATCTGTCCATGCCATTCAAATATTCCCAGTGCCGTACTTTAGTATGAAAATAATATAAAACAGTTTACTTCAATTTTACAACCTTTCATTAGCTGGTTCCAAATTATCTTTTTCTGTCTCATTATATATTTTCCCATTCCCACACTCTACAAATTGGCCAAACAGTTCTTATCTCTGTTATTACCCTATAAAATATTAAATGTAGTCTCAGCCAGTATCTGTGAACTGTCTACCCTTCATTTAATTATTCAATTCTTCTTCTCTTCCACCTACCTGAATCTCTCTCTTTTTCTTTTATATGTAACTCATGTACTATCATTTATGTGAAGTCTTTGATAATTCTCTCAAAAACTGGTACCTTTCCTAGTCAAAGAGCTTTTATTTTACCAACTATATTGATTTTATATAATTATGCATGTATATACAATTCTAACTATGCCTCCATCTCTGTGTATGTAAAGGACATATGCATAATTATTTTTTTTAGGGTTTTTTTTTGGCAAAGCAAATGGTGTTAAGTGGCTTGGCCAAGGACACACAGCTAGGTAATTATTAAGTGTCTGAGACCGGATTTGAACCCAGGTACTCCTGACTCCAGGGCCGGTGCTTTATCCACTGTGCCAACTAGCTGCCCCCATACACATAATTGTTAAAATGTTTACAATATAGCATTCTATAAAATACACACACACACACACACACACACACACACACACACACATAACTCCCCAAATTGAAAGTTTCATGAAATTGAGTGCCATCTTTGCACAGGGCCATTATTTTTCCAACTTTTGTATATGTTCTGCCGAAGTGAGCATTCCCTAAATTGAATGTGTGCTTCCTGAGGACAGCGATTATTTCACTCATTATACTCATATCCATGAAAAACTAATTTTGTGCAAAGCCCATAATAGGTTCAAAAATCATAATTATTGATTGATAAACACCTGATTTTGTATTCATACTCCTCTTTTATTAACTGATATTGTTCATAATCATACATCACCACTATTCATAAGATTGTACAATAAAATTTATAATATAAAATTATATTATAAATTTTACAACATAAATATCATGTTATGACTGCTCTCTCTCTCTCTCTCTCTCTCTCTCTCTCTCTCTCTCTCTCTCCTTGGTAAATGAATCAACTGGTTTCTCACTAAGGTGTTTTTAGACTCTTTTGGGATTCTTGTTATAAGAACTAATTTGCAACCCAGAAATTCCAATTCTAGGTCTATATCCAGAAGAAATTATGAAAAATGGGAAAAGTCTTACCTGTTCCAAAATATTCACAGTAGTTTTGTGGTGCCAAAGAATTAGAAATTGAGGGGATGCCCGTCAACTGGGGAATGACTGAACAACATGAATGCTATTGTTCCATAAGAAATCCTAAATGGTCAGACTCTAGAGAAGCATTGAATGACTTATGGGATATGATCCTGAGTGAAGGAAGTAGAGTCAATATAAAAATGTGCACATTAACAACATTGTGAATTGAACAGCCTTGATGGAAGCAACTCCTCTTGGCAGTTCAGAAAGCTAGATCAATTGTACCAGACTGGCTAATGGTCTATATTATACCCAACTGCAGGAAAATGAAACTCAAAAAAATACACAGAAAAATACCCCTTACAAATCTGATTAATGCTTTAAAAATATCTTTTATGTATCTCTTTCCCTTAATACTAATTCTTCATGCCAAAAATTGCTAATTAGTAAACATGTTTAACAAAACATGTATGTAAAATACTAAACTACTAAACTGGCTGCTCCATGCTGAGGGGAGGGGGGTGGAAGAGAGGTTGGAGGGAAAATTTTTAATTTGGAAATATGAGTTTGAAAATAGATGAAAATAAATAAATATATTTTTTTAAAAATGAAAACTTACATTAATTCAACTTGTTCATAAAATCTTGATAATCATTCCAAAACTGAACCATTGTCACATTTTCCTTATTCACCTACTCTTTACCTTTTACAATTTGAGCTTCTTGAGGGCATGTACTCTCTTATTTATTTTGTGTCCAAAGGACAAAAACAGTGACTTATAGCAAACATCCAAGAAATTTCTCATTCGTCCCCAAAAATAGAATTGCTTTCAAGGATTTTAAGTTATATAGTCATTACTGACCTAATGATGGGCTATCACATAGATATAGCTTTATTACTCATGTGATATTGAAATTTATTTTTACCCAAAAGGATTTGAGATCATTCCCATCATTTTTTTTTTTTTTTGCAAGGCATTGGGGTTAAGTGGCTTGCCCAAGGCCACACAGCTAGGTAATGATTAAGTGTCTGAGGTCGGATTTGAACTCAGGTACTCCTGACTCCAGGGCCAGTGCTCTAACCACTGTGCAATCTAGTCACCCCAATTTTTTAAGAGAGGAAGCTGAAATCCACAGATTCCACAAATGATCCAGATGGTAACTGAACAGAACCACACTAAATGCTATCATTCAGACCACTGATTTTTAAAATCCATATGGGTTTTTCATAATACTCTCAATTCAAGAGAGAACTGTAGTAAGAAAATTTTCTTATTACCATTAAGAATTCACACAGTTTAGGGGCAGCTAAGTGGGACAGTGGATAGAGCACTAGCCCTGGTGTCAGGAGTACCTGAGTTCAAATCCGGCCTCAGACAATTAATAATTATCTAGCTGTGTGGCCTTGGGCAAGCCAATTAACCACATTACCTTGCAAAAATTAAAAGAAAAAAAAAAGGATTCACACAGCTTAAAATATTGTTTTCATACATCAAGTCACATATCTTAGAATCAAGAGTTCACACCAACATAAATGTGCATTTATGTGATAGTCAACCAATCAACAAACATTCATTTAAAGCATGCTATATGCAAAGGGCCAGGGCAGGAATTATAACTATAACTCCAAAGAATGAAGTAAATCCAAAGAATGAAATAATCCCTAACTCAAATACTTGCATTCTAATGAGGAGAGATACCAAAGACATTATGGAAATAATCATGATTAAAAAAAATGTACAAAGGTATACAAAGTTGAGGAATATAAGGTAGAAGGTGAGAAGGTTCAAAGTGAGTAGATTGTGTGGGAGGCCCAGAAGGCATTCATGTAGAAGGCAAGAGACATTAGGTATCTGTGAGGTAGAAGTATCTTCCAAACATTAGTATAGCCAGGGCAAAGAAATGGAATATTATCAGGAAGAAAAGAGAGATTACTTTGTGTTAATTGCTGATTGCAGAACAAAGAGTCTTGCCCACTTAAGGCAGAGGTTAGCATCAAGTTATATAGTGTTTTAAAGACTTAAACAGAGAAATTTATAATTTATTCTTGAGTCCATAAAGAAGCCAGTGCACTTGCTTGACTGGAAGAATAATGTGAATATATATTTAAAGAAAACTATCTTTACCAGTATTATGTAGTATGAACTGGAATGCTGAGTAAATTGATTGTTGACATGGGGTCTTCAAGACAATGTATTGATTCTGTTCGTCTTCTGCTTATCTTTGTTCAACAACTAAGGTGAAGAAAGAGGAAACAACAATAATCACAAAGGGTGACAACTTACTTCATGCTTGCAATAAAAGAACCTTCTTTACCCACAATAGAAGGGACTATAGTTAATCTCTTTTTCGGCTATGACAATAACATTATAAATTTAGTTCTTTAGAATTATAAAAAAGTTAATAATTGTCCATACTGATCAATATGATAAGTGTAATGAATTTAATAATATAATAATTTAGTTTCTAGAGCTCCATTTAATAAGCAAACTCTGGGCTAGGAATCACCAGAACAAACAGAGTATTTTGTTAAATCCTGACAAGTCTTGCATTCTTTCCCTGACCTATACTTTCCTGTCTTAAGTGAAGTGAATCAGAGAACTTTGTAGATTATTCTATACCCAAACAACCCCCCATGACTATATAATGAATTCCCATCAGACTCAAGGACACCTTTTTTGTCCTACCTGTATGATCACATCTCCCAAGATTTGTTGCGATGTTGTATTGTCCTACACTGTTCAGCTTGTCCTGGGAAATTCACCCAAACTGATAACTCCAAGATCTATTTTTAATCTCTCCTTTCCCCTTCTGATAGTGTATAAAATCTCAAGTTCCATTACAGCAAAATGGAGTTAAAATCAGGAGAAATGAAGTTTGCAAACCTGTTCCTTGAAATTAAAGTATTAATTAAAATGCTAAATTGCTGACATTCTGTCTTTGGTCTGCTAGGCTATATTCAGATTAGAGAAAGGCTCAAAAATCTATTAACAGGAAAAAAATTGGGTTTTTTAGGTATTTAAATGAATTTGACTACAACCTGGCATCAACTCAAAACACAAACACACAGATTGGAAAAGATCTCACATCTCTCAGTAGTTGACCCTATTTTACAGCTACTGCTCTACAGCATCCTTACTCAATGCCTATTCATCAGTCTCTGTGTTGGAGAACAGATTAGGAAACACATTTCCCTTCTCCCATGAAATAGGTGCAATGTAAAGATATTGACATGTTTGTCAGTAAATAAGCCTAATATGCTTTAGTCATTAAACTTATCACTGGGAATTAAAAAATAAAGTTCAAAGACAATCCCTGCACTCAGAGAATGTAGAAGAAAACTTGAAAACTACTATATGAGTAGTTTGGGGTACATTGGAAATAATCATAAGACTGATGCTGAGCAAGGGGAGTAGAACCAAGAGAATAATGAACACATTAACAGCAACATTGTGAGATGAAGAACTTTGATGGAAGCAGCTGCTCTCAGAAGTTCAGAGAGCTAGGATGGGGCATCTAGGTGGTGCAGTGGATAGAGCACTGGCCCTGGAGTCAGGAGGAATTGAATTCAAATCCAATCTCAGACACTTAAAAATTACCTTGCTGTGTGACCTTGGGCAAGCTACTTAACCCCATTTCCTTATAAAAGAAAAACAACAGCAAAAACAGAGAGCTGTATTTGTTCATCTATGGAGAATATCCCCATCCAGAGACGGAAAAAAAAAAAACAAAACACAAAACACACACACACACACACACACACACACAAACACAAACAGAGATCCCATCAGAATCTAATAAAAACACTTTATGACAATCATCTCTTATGCATCTCTTTCTCTTAATCCTAATTCCTCATACTGAAAATAACTAATTTGGAAGCATATTTATCAAAAATTTGTTTATAAAATGTTAACCTATTTGCCACTAAAGGGAGGGAGGTAGGAAGGGAGAATGGAAAGAAATTTTGTACCATAAAAATATACCTGTGCAAATGGTTGAAAAATAAATACATAAATTAATCAATCACTAAATAAATTTTTAAAAGAAAATAGTAAGAAGGAAGGCATTAGCAATCCTATTATCATAGGGAAGTCTTCTACCCTTTTTTTTGGAGGTAGACTTTTATTAGGATAAAAATGAAGTCAAGCGAGCTGGGAGAGACAGAGAGATGAAGAGTAGGTTTATTCACTTGTTCTGGAAGAACAAGTGAAAATGCTTAGAGATGAGAGATAAATTATGTCATTAGTAAAACAGATAAGGTCAGTATTGTTGACTCTCAATCATATATACTGTATATACTGAGCATCTCTTTTAGTTCTTCTTGTTCAAGGTATCTATAATATGTGAGGATTGTCTTGGATTGAATGTGAGTGGGGACATATACCTACACCAGAAATTACTGGCATAAATATGTCATAAATGAATCTTTGTTTTAAAAAAATCTGAAACAGAATTTTTTTGTCTTTTTTGAAGTTTCAATTAATATTTTATTTAACAAAATTACGTGTACATTTTTTATCATTTTTAAAAGTCCTTAGTGCAAATCCAATCCATACCTCCACCTCCCTCCACCTACTCTCTCATTGAGAAGACAAAGCAATATCAAATAGCTTAAAAATGTGCAATTACATAAAATCTATTTTCATGTTGATGTTGATGTTTGTCCTTTGGGATGTGATGCCATGACAAGCACACGTGAACTGGATTTCAGTGAGGGGTTGATGTCTATATCACAAATTATTTCCATATATGAAAGAAAACAAAGACAAAACACATAATAAAAATAACATTTTGAAAAGTATATTTCTTTTTTTCATATAGAAATGTATACTCTTAAATTACAAAATTTCTCCCTGCTCTCCCTTGTCACCATCATCAGAAGCAAAAGGTCAGGTTAACATTGAACATCCATATTGTGATAAACATCTTTACAGATTAACATGTAGGCCAATTTCCTTTGCATTTTTTTTTTCATCAGTTCCCTTGCTATTCTTGCCCTTTTGTTGCTCTGGATGAATAGTGGTACTATATTTTGTAGCTTGGTAATGAAGTCATTGGGGGGAGGGGGTGGCAGCTAGGTGGCACAGTGAATAGAACACCTACCCTAGAGTCAGGAGGACCTGAATTCAAATCCGACTTCAGGCACTTAATAGTTACCTAGCTGTGTGACCTTTGGCGATTCACTTAACTCCATTGCTTTGCAATGATTGTTTTGGCATTGAATAAGTAATTTAATTTGGGCATAATTGTCATTTTTATTATATTAGCTTGACCTAACCGTGAGCATTTCCCATTTTTCCAGTTATTTAGATTTACTTTATTTGAGTGAGAAGTGCTTTATAATTGTGTTCATACAGTTTCTGGGTTTGCCTTAGGAGGTAGATTCCTGGGAATTTATTACTGTCTATAAGATATTTTAAATGGAATTTTTCTTTCTATCTCTTGCTCTTGGACCTTATTGTTCATATGTAGAAATGCTGATGAATTATGTGAATGCATTTTATATTGTGCTACTTTGCTAAATTTGCTAATTGTTTCTGATTCCTTCAATTTCTTTTCTTCTCTTATTACAACTGCTAGCATTACTAATACTATATTGAATACTAATGGTGATAATGGATATCCTTTTTTTCACCCCGATTGTACTGGAAATCTCCATTTATTCCTAAACTTTCTAGTGTTCTTAATATGCAATGGATGTTATAGTGTATCAAATGCTTTTTCAGCATCTATTGAGCTAATCATATGATGTTTTTTTGGTTTTTGCTATTAATATTTTAGTTATATTGAGTGTTTTCCTCATGTTGAACCATCCCTACCTACCTGATATAAATCCAACCTGGTCATGGTATATTATTCTAGTAATAACTTACTGTAGTTTCATTGGTAAAATTTTGTTTCAGATTTTTTCAACAGTATTCATTGGGGAGATTGGTCTATATTTTTTTTTCTGTTTTGGTGGTTTTAGGTATTAGCACCATGTTGGTGTCATAAAAGGTACTTATCAGAATTCCTTTCTTTCCACTTTTTAAAAAATAATTTATGTAGAATAGGAATTAATTGTTCCTTAAATGTTTGTTAGAATTCACTTGTAAATCCATCAGACCTGTAGAATTTTTCTTAGGGAGTTTATGGATGATTTCTTCAATTTCTTTTTCTGAAACAGAGTCATTTAAATAATTTATTTCCTCTTCTGTTAATCAGGATAGTTTTTTATTTTCAAATATTCATTCATTTCACTCAGTTTATCCAATTTATTGGCATGCAGTTGACAAATTAGAACCAAATTATCTTCATAATTTCCTCCTTATTGGTAGTTAGTTCATCCCTTTCCTTTTGGAAACTGGTAATTTGGTTACCTTCTTTTTTTTAAAATCAGATTAATCAAAGGTTTGTCTACTTTATCAACTTTTTTCATAAAACCAACTCATAGCTTCATTTATAAGTTCAATAGTTTTCTTGCTTTCAATTGTATTAAACTCTCCCTTGATTTTCAGAATTTCTAATTTGGAATTTAATTGGGGATCTTTAATTTGTTCTTTTTTTAGCTTTTTAGTTGCATATGCAATTCATTGATCTCCTCTTTCTTCATTTATTCACATAGGCATTTGGAGATATAAAGTTTCTCCTCAAAACTGCCTTGACTGTATCCCACAAATATTGGTATAATGTTTCCTTACTATCATTTTCTTGGATCTAATTTTTGATTATTTCTATTATTTGCTTTTTGATCAACCCACTATTGATCAACTAAAGTTATTTAATTTCCATTTAGTTCTTGGTTTATCTTTCCATGATTCTTTGTTACATGTAATTTTTATTGCATCATAGTCTGAGAGAAGTCTTTTATTATTTTTGCCATTCTGTATTTGATTATAAGAATGTTGTGCTCTAGTATATGGTCAATTTTGGTATATGTACCATGTACTGCTGAGAATAACACATATTCTTTTCAATCCCCATTAAGTTTCTCCAGAGGTGTATCATATCTAAGTTTTCTAGTATTTCGTTCACTTTCTTAACTTCTTTCTCATTATTTCATTTATTTTGTTGGTAGATTTATCTAGTTCTGAGAGAGGGATTGAAGTCTCGCATTATTAAGGTTTTGCTGTCTATGTCTCCTTGTAATTCACTCAACATTTTCTCTAGGAATTTGGATGCTATACCACTAGGTTCATACATCTTTAGTAATGAGAAAGCTTCATTACCATTAGTGCCTTTTAGGAAGATGTAGTTTTCTTTCTTATCCCTTTTAATGAGAATTATTTTTCCTTTTATTTTTTTTTCTGAGATTAATATTGCTACCCCAGATTTTTTTTTTACTTCAGCTGAGGCATAATATATTTTGCTCTAACCTTTTACCTTCACCCTTTGTGTATATCTCTGATTCAAATGTGTTTCTTGTAAGCAACATATGGTAGGATTCTGGCTTTTAATCCATTCTGTTATTTGCTTCCATTTTATGGGACAGTTCATCCCATTAATATTTAAAATTAAGATTTCCAATTCTGTATTTCCCTCAGTGCTGTCTTTCTACATTTATATTTTTCTCTTTCCTTTTCTTTTATTCCTCCTCAACAAAATTTCACTACCTTTCCCCTTAGACTTTTTTTAAAGTTTCACTTTCAGTTTATTTTCACTTTTACCTTTGCCTTCCCTTTTCTCAGTCCATTCTTCACTTATCTTTGTCTTTCCTAGTCCCTCCCATTCCCTGTAGATTAGATTAGATTTTTAAATCCAAGTGCTAACATAGTTTGTTGCCTCTATGGGTTAAATTTTTTGAATAGAATATACTCAGGGTTCAAATTCTCCCTTCTTTCCCTCAAAAATTATAAATCTTTGTGCCTCTTCCCTTGGTCTTATTTATCACTCTAGTACTTTTAATCAGGTATAATGAATCACAGTTTGATTATATGAATTTTTGATAAGCTTATATTGTTAATTAGGTATCATCATAGATTGTTTTCTTGATTGCTTGATAAGCAGCATTTACTCAAATTACATCAAATTATAATTATATTCATTTTATTTTATTTTATTAATTAATTTATTTATTCATTATTTATTTCTTTATTTTTTGCTGAGACTGGGATCTGACCCCTAACTTGTCAATGTTGTCTATGCAGCCCAGGCCTTGTCTTTGCAGAGATATTTTTCCTCCTTTATGTACATGTTCTGAACTTAACAGTGGTTTGTTCTGACCTAATCCTGTCTTTGTCCTGATGCTTTCAGTGTTCAGACTTTATTTGGGGTTGGGGTCCTTCCTGCTGGCTTGCTGACTAGCTGCCATGACCTCTGCTTTTGTTAAACTGTCAGGACCTGGATTGCATTGTGGCTAAAAGACTGCTGTTTTTCCCTGCTCTCTTGCCTCCTGAATTTTATTTCCCCTTTTCCCCCAAAGAGACAGACCTTCACTGAAGATCTACCACTATGTCTGCAGCTGAAAATTTCTTTGAATCTTCTCTTTTTCTTTGTGGGATATATTGTTTGAATGTCAGAATAGAGTTTTCATTTATCTTTGGTAGGGAAAAGCTTCAGGATCATTTTAGCTTCATGCCACTATCTTGAGTCCACCCTGGAAGTCCTAAAAAGTATACTTCCTTCTGTATTCAGAATCTTATCAGTGTTACCCTCCTCACTTAGATGTGAAAGCATTTTTATCATAAGTCCTTCATAATTGTCAAAGATCTTTGTATTGCTAAAAATATTTAAATCATTCACAATGAATGGTGATACACTATTTCTGTTACTATGTAGAGTGGTCATTTGGTCCATTTTGCTTCTGTTCATGTAAGACTTTCCAGGTTTTTCTGTGAACACCCTGCTCATCAACTCTTGTATGATAATAATATACTAACAAAATCATATGCAAATTTTTCAGACATTTCCCAATTGATGAGAATGACCTTAATTTCAATTGTTTTTCACTATAAAAAAGAGCTGCTCTAAATTTGGTGTACACATAGGACCTTTTCTTAATCAAGAAGTGATAATGCTGAGTCAAAAACTCATAGACAATGTTAGTACCACATACTCTTTAGAATGGTTGAATTAATTTATATCTCCATTAAAAATGTATTATTAGGCAGCGAGGTGGTGCAGTGGATAGAGCACTGGCCCTGGAGTCAGGAGTATCTGAGTTCAAATCCAGCCTCAGACACTTAATAATTACCTAGTTGTGTGGCCTTGGGCAAAGCCACTTAACCCCATTTGCCTTGCAAAAACCTAAAAAAAATGTATTATTGTCTCAATTTTTCCAACCAATCTGATTGTTGTGCTGGTGTAGCTCACAGTTGCTTCAATTTGTATTTCTCTAATCAGTGATGATTTAAAACATTTTTTGATATAACTTTAGTTAGTTTTGATTACTTAATATGAAAACAGCTTTTTTTATTTCCTTTGACCATTTATCAATTGGAAAAGATTTGTTTTCTTATTCATTTGAGTCTGTTCTTTATATGTTTGAGAAATGAAGCCTTTATTAAAGAATTATGCTTATTTTATTTTTAACATTATTGTGTATTTCCCACCATTCTATTTCCTCCTTGTTTATCCCACTCTCTTCATATTATCCATTCTGTAAAATATTTTCTTTAAAAATAACACCTTTCTCATTCTTCCCTACCTTCTGTCAATATCTCCCCCTTTCTCTTATCCCCCTCCCTTCCTACTTTCTTATAGGGTAAGCCAAAAACACTATATCAAACTGAGTGCATATAGTATTCCTTTTTTGAGTCAATTCTGATTAAAGGAAGGTTCAAATGCTTCCCTCATCATCTGCATTCTTCAACTACATTGTAAAAGCTTTTGGGGGCCTCTTTTATGCTATATATTTCATTCTATTTCTCCCTTCTTCTAGTGCTCTCTTTTCTCACCTCCATTTTTAGACATTATTCCATTATATTCAATTCTCATCCAAGCTTTCTGTCTATGATATCAAAGTGTGATGTCTTGACTCCTATGTGAATTGGATTTAAATGAGTCAGAATGGCATGAAGTTATCAGCCACATTTTCTTCCAGAATCAACAAAGTACAATGGCAAGGCAAAAGACAAGATAGTTGGCAATGGTCTGGAATGCAATGGATATCTTTGATGGTTGACTAAGATCTAAGCACTCCATAGTACAGTACACCATTGGAAGTCTTCACATACTCTGGACAGTGTACTCTGTAACTCACCATTGGGTTAGAGGTTTGTTGATTATGCTTATCTTGGTCAGTCTAGCAAGATGCTATACCAGATAAGGCCTTTGCAATGCTACAACTTCTTAGAGCCACAATTTTGCTGGTTAGGTGATATTTGATAAAAATCTTAGATCCTTTGAGTATCACATCCCAAGACCCCCAATTAATTAATTTGAACACTTAAATTTTGCTACATGGTTTTTCAGTTGTTTCTTTATGGTTGCTTGGATTATATTCTCCTTAACTTGGGAGTTCTGGAATTTGTCTATGATATTCCTGGAATTTCACATCTCTTTCAGCAGATGACTGATGAGATTCTTCCAAATTCCATTTCTCCCTCTAGTTCCATAATACTAGAGATATTTTCTAGTGTAAGTTTTGAAAGATGAGGTCTAGGCTCTATTTTAAAATTAATCATCTTTTAAGTAGTCCAATAGTTCTTAAATTTTATCTCCTTGATCTGTTCTCTAGATCAGTTGCTTTTTTTCTGATTATATATTTCACATTTTCTTCTACTTTTTTCATTCTTTTTATTTGATTTTTGATTTGTATTTTGATTTAATTCTTTTGATTTGTGTCATGGAGTCTTTAGTTTTAATTTCTGTAATTGTTTTTTAAAAATGTTCTCCAGGCACTTAATAATTACCTAGTTATGTGAACTTGGGCAAGTCCCTTAACCCCATTGTCTTCCAAAAACCAAAAAAAAAACCCTTTTTTTTCTTCAGTGAACTTTTGTAATTTCTTTTCTCCTTAGTCAATTTAAATTTAAAGGACTTTTCCCCATTTAGTTAATTTTTGTATAGCTCTTTGCACTTAAATATTTCTACTTCACTGGATTTTTTTGCCTCTTTTATTACTTGTCCTATTCCATTTTTAGGGTGTTATTTTATGTTGTATTTCTTTTCTGTCTCATTTGCCAAGTTGTGGAAACTTTTTCATGATGTTGTTGCACTCACTCGTTTCTTCCTCAGTTTTTCTACCTTTCATATTTGATTTTTGCTGCTCCTTTTGATTTCTAAGGTCTGAAACTACTTCATGTGTTTTATTGGGACTTTGCAAGTAGGTGATATGACATGATTGAATTCGTTTGAGTTTGTGTTTTGAACTTCTTGGTTACCAAAGGCACTTGTCAGTATCTTTTTATGATCAAGTTCTTTTTATATTGGTACCTGATTTTCCATCTTATTTCTTCAATTTTAATATTATACTAAAGTTCAGTTCTACTACTAAAATAATGTCACATGCTTTAAAGCATTCATGCAGCTATTTGCATAACTAGTTCTAAATATCTATATGTTTTCAGTTCTTCCAAGTTGGTGTGAGTGTGTTTACTACCCCTCCTGGTGTGTGCTGTAGTGTGAGTAATTACAAGAACTCTTCTTGTCTTGGAACTAGAACCACTGAAAGCTCTGTTCTGTTGGTGTTTCCTCCTCATCCTGTGACTATAGACTTGCACTGTAGCATGGACTGGGTATAGATAATACAACAGAATCCTCTACCAATGATAACAAGGGAACTTTATGATTAGTTATCCTAAAACTTTGCTATCTATAGACTGAGATGCTAGAATTTGTTGCCATATATTAAGTTGTCTCTGAAGTCTGCTACTGGATTTTCTTGCTGGTTGTTGGCAGTGTGTTAGACTGATTTCCACTCTGACCTCAGTATGACAGATTTTTCCTACCAACCTTATAAATTGTCTTGGACTACAAAAGTTCTTCAAATCCTTCTTCTTTGGGAGTTCTACTGCTTCAGAATTCATTCTGAAATGTTATTTTAAAGTTGTTTAGAGATGAATTTGAGAGAGAGAACTTAGATGAATCTGTGTCTGTCTTCCCCATCTTGATTCTATTCCTGATAAATAAACCTTTTCAACAACATTGACAGTAATAAAGTAGTCAGAATCAAGATGCTGGAGTAAGGAAGGTACTTACCTGAGCTCTCCCTCAAAACACTCATATATTTATTTATATATATATATATATATATATATGCATATATATATATATATATATTATTCTAATAAACTTCTAGAGTAGCAGAATTCACAAAAAGGGTGAGTGATAGAATTTTCTTGCCTAAGCCAACTTGGTACTTTGTCAAAGAGGCTATATGGTTTCATGCCTATCCATGGACCAAGCAATGCGACTCCCAGTAAATATTCCAGAAGACATGAAAAATAGGAATGAAAAGGATCTATATGTATAAGGATATTTATAGCAGTTCTGTTCTGGTGGCAAGGAAACGAAAATTGATGATACTTATCAGTTAGGGAATGATTGAACAAATTGTGGTATGTGATTAAGATTAAATTCTATTCTGTTTTAAGAAATGAAGAACAATACTATCCCCATCAATAGGATTAAAAAACAAAACAAAATAATGAAAAAAATCAAAAACTGATGAACACTACATGCATTATTTAAAAATATCTCTTATGTATTTCTTTCCCTTAATCTTAATTCCTCATTCTGAAAATGATTAATGTGTAAACATGCCTAACACAAATCTATATGTACAATGTTAATCTGACTGCTACTGAAGGGAGGAGGATGGGAAAGGAGTATGGAAGAAAATTTAATAATTTAAAAAAATACATGGGAATATAAGTGAATGTTGAAAATATTACATGTATTTGGAAAAAAATAAAATATCAATAAAAATTTTTCAAAAAAAAGAATGAAAGTCATTCACCAATTGACAAATGGTCAAAGGATCTCAGCAGGTGGTTCTCAGAGAAATAGATTAAAGCAAACAATAGGCATATGAGTAAATGTTCTTAATCAATATTGATTTAAAAAATTCAAATTTGAACTGAAGTTCCACCTTCTACCAATGACATAAAGGAAAGTTGTTAATGTTGGAAGGGATGTGCAAAAACTGGGTCACTAATGCATTGTTGGTGAAATTTTGAACTGATATAATTTTCTGGAGAGCAATTTGGAATTACGTCCAAAATGCAGTGAAACTGTGCATACCCCTTCTACCATCATGGATACATCACTTCGTGTCTCTGAGAGTAAGGAAATTTTCTAAGATTTTTTCTATTGATACTTTTCCAAATAAACGTTATGAAAGTTTTCCAACATTCATCCATATGAACATGTATTTTTAAGCTACAAAATTTCCTTCTACCCTCCATTCCCAACTCCATCTCCTCTGGGGCAGTCTGGTTAATAATATACCTACTCAATTGTATTACACATGTTTATACATTAGTCACTTTAAGTATGAGGAAATAGAGCTTGCAGTGGTTCTAGTTCCAGGAACAAGAAGAGTTCTTGTAATTACTCACATTACAGTACATACCAGGAGGGTAGTAAACACACTCACACCAAATTGAAAGAACTGAAAACTTATAGATCTTTTGAACTAGCTGTGAAAATAGCTGCCCAAAAGCTTTAAAGCATGTGACAGGAAAGGAAAAGAAATACATAAAAGATAATTTTTATAAAGTGTTCCTCAGATTCTGAAGGTTTAGCTCTTCTTTTTTGTTTGTTTTGCTTTGTTTTGTTTTTCTTCCTCTATGTGGGGATAGCATTGTCTGCCATTCTAATACAATTGGCCTACCTCTCTGAACTGTTGAGAAGAGCCTCCTCTATCAAGTTTGATCATCTCTCAATGTTGTTGGTAATATGCACATTGTTTTCTTGTTTCTGCTACCTACCCTCAGCATCAGATCCTACAATTTATTCCATGCTTCTCTAGAGTTTTCCCATTTATGGCTTCTTATAAAACAATAGTATTCCATAGTATTCATGTACCATAACTTGTTTAGCCATTCCCCAAATGATGAGCATCCCCTCAGCTTCCAATCCTTTGCCTCTACAAAAAGAACAGTTATGAATATTTTTGGAACACGTAGGACTTTTCCCATTTTTTTACAATCTCTTCTGGATTAAGTCCTAGATTTGGAATTTCTGGTCAAATGGTATGAACAGTTTTATTGCTCTTTGTGCATAGTTCCATGTTACTCTCCAGAAAGTTTGGATACATTCACAACAGAACCAGCAATGCGTCTATGTCCCAATCCTACCACAATCTCTCCAACATTGATCATTTTCACATTTTGACATCTTACCCAATCTGACAGGTATGAAGTGATACCTCAGAATTGCTTAATTTGCATTTCTCTAATCAAAAATCATTTGGAGCATTTTTTAATATGATTATGTATAGCTTTAATTTCTTCATTTGAAAACTCTCTGTTCATATCATTTGACCATTTATCATTAGGGAAATGACTTTGAACCTTATACATTTGATTCAATTCTCTATATTTTTGAGAACTTTATCAGAACTCCTAGTTGTAAATATTGTTTCTCAGCTTTCTGCTTTACTTCTAACTTTGGCAGTATTGATTTAAATGGTACAAAATCATTTTAATTTAATATAGTCAAAATCATTCAATTTTCAGTTTATATTGAACTCTATTTCTTTTATGCTCATAAATTTCTCCCCTTTCCAAAGAACTGATAAATAGAACATATCCTGGTCTAATAATTTATCTGTGGTGTCACCCTTTTTGTCTAAATCCTGGACCAATTTTAACCTTATTTTGGTATAGGGTATGAGATATGGGTCTATGCTTAGTTTTTGCCATACTGTTTTCCTGTTTTCGCAACAATTTTGGTTAAACAATGAATTCTTATGCCAAAAGCTGATGTCATTGGGTTTGTCAAACAGTAGGTTGCTGAAAGCATTGAACATGGTTTGTATCCTAATCCACTGATCTATTTATTTCTATTTTGTAACCAGTACCAGGAAGTTTTGATGACTGCCACTTTATAGCATAGTTTTAGATCTGGTAGATCTAGGTCAACTACTTAACATTATTTTTCCATCAGTTCCCTTGCTATTTTTGACCTTTTATTGCTCCAAATGAATTGTGTTAGTATTTTTCCTAGCTCAATAAAATAAGTATTTGGTAGCTTGATTGGTATGGCAATGAATAAGCAATTTAATTTCAGTACAATTATCATCTTTATTATATAAAGTTGACTTAAACATAAACAACTGGATTTTTTCCATTTATTTAAATCTGACTTTATTTGGATGAGAAGTGCTTTATAATTGTGTTCATACATTTTCTAGTTTTGTTTTGGGAGGTAGAATTCAAAGTATTTAATATTGTCAATTGTTCCTTTAAATGGAATTTCTCTTTCTATCTCTTTTTCTTTATTGTCCATATATAGAAATGTTGATGACTTATGTGGGTTTATTTTCTATCCTACTACATCACTGAGTTTGTTAATTGTTTCAAGGAATTTTTTCTAATTACACCATCATATTATCTGCAAAAAGTGAAAGTTTTGCTTACTTATTGCCAATTCTGATACCTTCAATTAATTTTTTCTCTTGTTACTAATATTAACATTTCTAATACTTTATTGAATAGTAATGGTGATAATGGGCATCCTTATTTCATCCCTGAATTTATTGGAAATGCTCTGAATTTATCCACATTACATATAATATATGTTGATGGTTGTAAATAGTTAAGATATTATTTTATGGAAAATTTCATTTATTCCTAAACTTTCAATTGTTTTTAATAGGAATAAATGTTGTATTTTATCAAAAACTTTTTCAGCATCTGAGAAAATCATATGATTTCTGTTTGTTTCACTACTGATATGTTAAATATGTTGAGTATTTTCCTAAAGTCAGTCAGTTCTGCTTACATTGTATACATTCTTCTTGATCCTGGTGTATTATCCTAGTAATAATTTTCTCTAATATCTTTATTAAAATTTTATTTAGGATTTTTACATCAATATTCATTATCTTTTTTGGGCATCTGCATCCAAAATTTGGGGATAACTGGAAAATTGTAGGGCAAAAACTAGGCATAGTCATAAAAGGAATTAGGCAGAAATCCTTCTTCTTCTTCTATTTTTAAAAAATGGGTTATTTAGAATAATAATTACTTATTCCTTAAAGGTTTGGTAGATTTCACTTATAAATCTCTTTGGACTGGAGACTTTTCTTAGGGATTTTATTCATGGTTTCTTCAAATTCTTTTTTCCAAAATGGGATTATTAAAAAATGTTATTTTTACTTCTGTTAATTTTTGCAGTTTTTATATTTGTAAATATTCATTCATTTCATTCAGATTATCAAATTTATTGGTATACAGTACCACAAACTAGCTCTACATTATCTCTTTAATTTCCTCCTCATTTGGTGGTTAGTTGACCATTTTCATTTATTTATTTATTCATTTAATTATTTTTACTCTTTTCATTTTTGATACTCCAATTTAGTTGTCTTCTTTCTCTTTTTGTTTGTCAGATTAACCAAAGGTTTATCTATTTTATTGACTTTTTCATATAAGCAAATATTAGTTTTATTCATGAGATCAATGGCTTTCTTTCAATTTTATTACTATTGCCCTCGATTATACGAATTTCTGCTTTTTTTATTTAATTGGACATCTTTAATTTGTCCATGTTCGAGCTTTTTTAGTTGCACACCCAATTCATTGATCTCTTTTTCCACTATTTTATTCATATAAGCATTTAAGGATATAAAAGTTCCACACAAAAGTGCTTTGGCTTCATCCCACAAATTTTGGTATGATGTCAAATTGTTATCATTCTCTTGGATATAATTATTGATTATTTCTATGATTTGCTGCTTGACTCACTTATTCATTAAAATGAAGTTATTTTGTTTCCAATTAGTTTTTGGTTTATTTTTCTGTGACCCTTCCTTACATGTAATTTTTATTGTATTATGATCTAAGAAGTAGACCTTTACTATTTCTGCCTTGTTGCATTTGCTGCAAGGCTTTATGCCCTAGTACATGGTCAATTCTGAGATAGATATCATATATTGCCCCCAAAAGGGAGATTCTTTTTTATACCAACTAATTTTTTTCAGAAGACTAAGTTTTCAAAGTTTCCATTCACCATCTTAATTCCTTCTTAATTATTTTGTAGTTGCATTTATCTATTCTTGAAAGAGGGAGGTTGAGTTCTCCATTATTAAAATTTTGCTGTCTTTGTCTTTTCATAATTCACTCAAGATTTCATCTAGGAATTTGAATGCTATACCAGTAAGTGCATACACATTTAATAATGATATAGCTTCATTATCTATGGTGCCTTTTAATAAGGTATAGTTTTGAGCACCAAGATGGGAGCATGAAAGCAAGAATTTCCAGAAACTCGTACCCCCCCAATTCCAAAAGTTACCAAAATTATAATTCTAGTCAAAATTTAGAGGGGAAGAACCCACAGAAAGACTGTGTGATACAATTTCCCAGTAGAAGACAACTTAGAAATTCTGCTGGAAAGGTCTGTGTCACCAGGACCATTGGTTGGAAAAAGCCTCTGCAAATGCAGACCCAGATTCAGCACAGCACAGCTAGGTTCCTAGATCCCTCAGGATGCTTTGGGCAGTGGCAGAGGGGCTGGTTTCCAGACCTCCTGGCCCAAGGATCACCAGAAATAGCTTTAATGGGTAATGAGAGAACTATGCAGCACCATAATAAGTGCACGTGAGCACCGACCTCAGAGCAGCCCTGTGATGAGTACCTGTAGCAGGAATTGGGAAAGCCAGCCTGCATCTCCAGAGCACACATACAGTAAGGGGGTCAGAGGAGACTGCAGACATCTCTCTGCTCTCCCTAGAGGAGGACTCTGCTTTTTGCCCATGCTCTCCCTAGAGGAGGACTCTGCTTTTTGCCCATACTCAGATTCAGGTTTCATTTTGGGTTCCATACCACCATAGCCAAGCAGGCACTCTCCTTACAGTTGCAGAGGAGAGGTGAAGTCTTGTGGGCATCCACATACCAGAGCACAGCCAAGAGAATGGTCAGAGTCTCTCATAAGATCTTGGAGGAATTAAGGTCAATGTGTGTTGTTCCAAAAAAACCCACAAAAACCTTAGAAGTGTGGTAAATCAGTCATAGACTGAGGAAATGAACAAACAAAAGAAAAAGAAGAATCTGACCATAGAAAATTACTTTTGCCCATGGAAGATTCAGAAGATGATATAATTGAAGCTTCTTCATCCAAAACCTCCAAGAGAAATAGAAAATAGACTTAGGTTATGGAGGAGCTCAAAAAAGTATTTGAAAGGCAATTAAGGGAGGTAGAGGAAAATTGGGAGCAGAAATGAGAGCGAAGCTGTTAGATCATGAAAACCAAACCAACTTGGTGAAAGAAATATAAAAAAAAAAAAAACCTGAAGAAAATAATATGTAAAAACCAGTTTAGGCCAAATGGAAAAAAGTGACACAAAAGGCAAATGAGAAAAAAGCAGTATTGGCCAGCTGGAAAAGAAGATAAAAAAAAGCTCTCTGAAGAAAATAACTCCTTCAAAGCAGAATGGAAATAAAGGAAGCCAAAGATTTGTGAGAAATCAGGAAGAAATAAAATGATTCCCAAAACCCCCAAATTAGAAAAAAAATGTGAAATACTCATTGGAAAAACAACTGACCTCGAAAATAGTTACAGGAGAGATAATTAAAAATTATTGGGCTACCTGAAAGTCACAACCAGGAAAATAACCTTTACTTTATTTTTCAAGAAATATTACAACAAAATTATCCTGAGATCCTAGAAGCAGTGGGTAAAATAGAAATTTAGGGAATTTACAGATGACCCCCTGAAAGAGATCACCCCCACAAAAACAAACAAACAAACAAACAAAAAACTCCAAGGAATATTATATTCAAATTCCAAATTTCCCAAGTCAAAGAGAAACTACTAAAAGCTTTCAACAAACAATTCAACTACCCTGACTCTATAGTCAGTATTACACAAGATCTGGCAGAGTCTACATTAATGGCTCACAGGGCTTCGAATATAATATTCTGGAAGGCAAAAGATCTTGTTTTATAACTGAGGATCAACTTCCCAGCTAAGCTGAACATCCCCTTTAGGGAAAAGATGGACTTTCAATGAAACAGGGGACTTTCACACTTTCCTATTGAACCAACCAGAGCAGAACAGAAAGTTTTATCTCCAAGTACAGGCCTCGGGTGAACCATTTGAGGGGGAGGATGAGAATGACTAATTATGAGGAACTTAATGATGTTGACCTGTTTGTATTCCTACATAAGAAGATACTGATAACTCATATGAACTTTCTCATTTATAAGAGCAGTTAGAAGGAATATATATATATATATATATATATATATATATATAAATATATATGTGTGTGTGTGTGTGTGTGTGTGTGTGTGTGTACAAGACACAAGAAGGAGCTGAATATAATAGTATGATATAGTAAAACATTGGAGTCAATGGGTGATAAACGAAAGTACTGGGAAGAAGAGAAAGGAGAGGACAAAGGAGCTAAACTATTTCACATAAGAGTCAAGAAAAAACTTTTTCAATGGAATGGAATGTGGGAAAATGAGGCAGAATGAGTGAGTCTTCATTATTCTTATAAATAGCTCAGAGAAGAAATAGCATACACAGTTAATAAGATATAGAAATTTTCTTACCCTAGAGAAAAATGAGAATAAAGGGATGGGAAAAGGGGTAAAAGGGGGAAGGAAGGGGGCTGTAGGTGATAGAAGAGAGGGAAGATCGTGGAGAGGGTACTCAGATACAACACACTTTTGAAGAGGGGCAGGGTGAAAGGAGAGAGAGAATAGAATAAATGAGAATGGGAAAGAATAGTGTGGAGGGAAATATAGCTAGTAATGGCAACTGTGGGGAAAATATTGAAGCCACTTCTTTGGTGGCCTTTGATAAAGAAGGCAACTCATCCCAGAGAGAGGGTTTATGTTTACTCTCACAAGATTATTGTAATAACACAAAATAAGTAAACTAAACAAAAGAAGATATAGTTTCTTTTCTTACCTATTTTAATGACATCTATTTTTCTTTTTGCTTTATCTGAGATCCAGATTTCTACCCCTGATTTTTTTTTTACTTAAGCTGAAGTAGAACACGTGTTGCTCTATCTTTTTTCTCCCTTTAACCTGTGTTTATCCCTTTACTCCAAACATGTTTCTTGTAAATTAAGAATTATAATATTCTGGTTTTCAATCCATCCTACTTTCCACTTATATTTTAGGGGAGAGTTCATTCTATTCACAGAGGAAGAAAAAGAAAACAAAACACATGTAAAAGAACTCTTCAAAATCTGATCTTTATAAAAATTATTTCTTATGTATCTCTTTCCCTCAATACTAATTCCTCAAATGGAAAATTACTAATCTGTAAACATGTTTATCAAAATAGATATGCTCAGTACTAACCTGACTGTTCATCACTGGGGAGAGGGATATGGGTAGCATGTGAGGATGGAAATTTTCTAACTTAAAATATTCATGTGCGTATGGATGAAAATGTTTAAAAAGATAGAAAAGTATCATAGAAGACCTTTAAAAAGAATTTAGAAAGCAGAGAGAGGAAAATGGAAAAAAGAAATGAGAATCATGTAGAAAATTTTGAAAAATTCAATAAGACATCTACTCCTTTAAAAGTAAAAATAACCAACTAGAAAAGGAAACACAAAAATTAAGTGAAGAAAATAAAACCCTAAAAATTAGAATTGAGTAAATAAAATCCAATGCATCTTCAAAAATACAAATGATCTGTAAAATATATCCAAGAGTGGTAAACGGAAATGAAAAGGAGAAAGAAAAAACCAAACAACAGTTAGAAAAGACCATCAAATTGTATACATCCCTAAAAGAGAAGATATGAATCTAAGAACTTTTGACAATTATGTTTCTCTTAGGATAAGTAAAAGGTTAAATATGATTAAAGAGACTGGACTTACAGGATATGAGTTTGGTTGGGTCTCTTCAATGGAGAGACTAAACCCACCCAAAACCATATTCTTGAAGTCCAATCTCTTGTTTTCATTTACTTTTTGTATGCATCTCTTGACCTATGTATTTAACATCCTTCTTTCCCTGAGGGTATATGCTGAATTTTGCAGGGTAGTAAATTCTTGTATATAATCTCAGGTCCTTTGTCCTCAGATATATGGTATTTCAGGTCTTTCAGTCCTTTATTTCTGAGTCTGATTGTGTTCCCATTGTATTTAAATTGTTTTCTTTATTTAAGAATTCCAGAGTTTTTATCCTGGGATATCTTTCTGGAGGGGTTCTGTTTATTTTTTCAGGCTATACTGTCTTCTTGTTTTAGCAGATTTGGAAAGTTTTACCTGATAATTTCCTCCATAGTATTTTGGGGAATTTACAGGTTCTTTTTATGATCTAGGCTTTCTGCTAGCCTGCTTATTCATAAATTGCCCCTCCTGGATCTATTTTACAGATCTTTTGTTTTTTTGCTAAAAGGTACTTTAAGTGTTCTTCAATTAGTTCTATTGGTTTGTATTTGTTAAATTCTAACTTTTATTGTTTTGTGTTTCCTTTTCTAGTTGGTTATTTTTACTATTAAAGGATGTCTTTGATCAATTTTTCAAAATTTTCCTACATGATCCTCATTTGTATTTTCCATTTTTCTTTTTCCTCTCTGCTTTCTAAATCCTTTTAAGCCCTTCTATAATTTATTCTATGTTTTAAAAAAAATTCATCCATATGTACATGTATATTTTTTAAGTTACAAAATTTCTTTCCATCTTCCCTTCACAATCCCATCACCTCAGTGGCAAACAGTCAGGTTAACATTGAACATATATGTTTTGATAAACATGTTTACAGTTTAACTATTTTTCATTATGAGGAAATGGGGTTAAGGGAAAGAGATACACAAGAGATAATTTTTATAAAATATTTATGAGATTCTGAAGGGGGTTTTCTTCCTCTGGATGGGGATAACATAGTCCATAGCTAGTCTAATACTGTTGTCCTAGCTCTCTGAACTGCTGAGAGGAGTTGCTTCCATCAAGGTTGTTCATCTAAGAATGTTGTTCTTTCTTCTATGATTTTTTTTTTGTATTTGAGTCGAATTCAGACTTTCCCTGTGAGTATTTTTTTACGGATTTCTTGTTCCAACATGGCATTGTTATTATCTTTTATCTGCCAAGTGGTTTTCTATAGTGAACACTTTTAGCCTTTTGCTCATCTATATTAGTTTTAGTTCTGCTTCTGGGGTATAGGGAATATAGATCCAAGAGTTTTATCCTGGGGCTGGAGTTTAATCCCTGACTTGTCATTGGCCAAAATGTTGCCGGTGTAGTCCAGACCTTGTCTTTGCAGAGATTTATTTCCTCCTTTATGCCCAAGTTCTATGTATGTAATGGTTTGGTTCCATCCTTGTCCTGACTTTTGCCCAGGTATTTGCAGGATTCAGATTTTGTATAATATTGGGACCCTCCCTGCTGGCTTGCTAGCAAGCTGTCAGAACCTATGTTGTTGAGCTGTCAAGATTGGGACTTTACTATGGCTTAAAGCCTCCTGTTGGCTTTCTAACTTTCCACCTCTCTTGGCTTTACTTTCCCTTTTAACCCAAAGAGACAAACCTTCGCTGAAGGTCCTCCACAGTGTCTACCATTGAAAAATTCTCTGACTTTTCTTTTTTTCTTGGTGGGATCTGCGGTTTTAATGTCAGTTCATTTATATTTGGTAGAGAAAAGCTCCAGTGACATGATAGCTCCATGCTGTCAACTTGGTTCCTCTCTGGGGAAGTACTCTAAGGTCTTAAAGTATTGGTATGATGTATTTGTCCTGGTAGATAGAATATCCCCCATCCACAGTCATAATTATTAGTATTAGATATAATAATAATTATGAAAATCATTGCATTATGATCTAAGGACAAAAGATGACATGCATAAATGGAGAGAGAGACAGAGACAGAGACAGAGAGAGAGAGAGAGAGAGAGAGAGAGAGAGAGAGAGAGGAGAGAGGCATTTTGAGTAGAATATTAGAAATTGAGAATTCAGAATAAATTCTTATAGAAGGTGGTATTAAATGTGAATCTCAAAGGAAGGTAAGGCTCATATGAGGGAAAGTTCATGATATAGCTCATTTCAGTGATGAAATACAGACAGGGTAAATATATAGATTAAAGATTCAAGCTCAAAGAATGATCATTTGACCATATACAATTAATATGCCTTATTTAGATATTTTCCTTTAAGCAACATTACCTGGAATCATCCACAGGTCATCTTAAAAATCACTGCAAAACTAACATATAAATTTTATAATTATTTCAGAACAAATTTGAAATTTGTGCTCCAATAATGTCACCTGAATCAAGTTTGTGAAGGTGGGAAGAAAGTTGTAAAAGTAATAATAGGGAGTCACAGGAGATTTTTGAGAGGCAAAGAATAATGATTAGATCTATGATTTAGTGAATATAGTTAGGTAGATCTGAGGAAGATGAATTGAGGAGGAAGATGAGAAAGACAATATGTAGATAACCAACATGAAATTACAATACCTGTGATTGTCTGATATGAGAAATTATGGAAAAAGAATAGACAGAATTTTGCTACTGATTTTTAAATTTGAGGAAGAAACTGAGCAAGAAGATGCAAATTGAGGATTACTAGGGTTTAAAGAATCATCAGGACACATGGTGAATTTACAACTAGACTCTTCAATTACTAAGTAATCGTGATTACTATACTTTTATTCTCAAACACTCAATTTTCTCATCTTAAAAACAGGAATAACTATCATTGAAGCACCTACTTTCCAAATTACTATAAGGAATTAATTTGGGGAATGTGAGTCATTATTTAAGAAGGAAAATTTTCTATAACCGTATCACAGAAAATGTTTATAAGAACTGGTGATGCTCTGTCTTTGTTGTTGTACCATATGGAATTTCCAATATAGATAGACATTTCTAATCTTAGAGGTTTCTCTTTAGCTATTCTATATCCCCTTCACTTCTGCCCCTGCCCATTCAAATATTTTATGTGGAAAAGTAGTTTCCAGGACTATGAAGGAAAATAATCTTAAAAATAATGTTGTAGTTCCTTTATAAAGTAGATGAACATAGCTAAACAAATGTTAAATGAAGATCCGGGCTTCAATATATCCGTGGAACAAATAAACAAACCAACAAATCCATTAAGAACATCTTTGAGAATAACCCAAGCAAATTATTACCAAATGAGGAAAAGACAGATGAAACTGATACACTTTTGAACTATACTTGTTTCTGTCTAATTCCATTCATTATATGAAGTTGCTTGAAATGTTTTTTAAAAAGTCATGTTTAATATTAGCTTGTTAAATATTGTCATAAATATTTTAGAGTTTGGTTATTACTTTCTTCAGATCTATAACCCTGCTTTAATAACCTACATATATTCACATCCACTTAGCAAATGCATTACACTGTATCATTAAGCTACACAATGAGTCTAATTACTTTTCTTCATACTGATTTCCTCATCTTCTTAATCCTATGTCATCAGAAAAGGAGCATTGCCTTAATATCAAACAATTTGAAAACCTATTGACATTTCAGGAACAGTGGGGCCAGGTAAAGACCTCATCTTTTCCTCCAGATTTCTTCATTATTTACTCTCTATCTTAGGACAATTTGGGGGGTTTCTTGTGAAACTAGATCAATGCAGTTTGGATCTGTAAAATGCTCAGCTAATTCTTATAAAGAATAGACTAAGGGGTTAAGAATTGGCTGGGACCACAAATAAATGCATAGCCTAATGAGATTGTGAATTGAATTTCTTAATCCATAATTGGACATATTATAGATGGAAGCGCACCAATTTGGGAATTAGAGGAAATGTATTTGATCTTCTACCTACTTAATAATTCTCATCTCTATCCCTTTGTCTCTATTCACAAAACCTCCCTAACCCTCATTACCTTTTGCCTGAGAAATTGCAGTAATTTTCTAATTGTTTCCCTCACTTCAGCTTCTGCACCCCTTTTATCTACCCTTCTTGCAATTTTCACATTAATATGCCTTAGCTCATATCAGATCATGTGGTCTTTCCATTGAAAATATATTATTGTTTTCTTTTTTGCTTCTAGGGTAATGTAAAATATTCTCCTAAACCTTTCCTTATACCATTTATTACTATTGATTTCTGTATTGATCAACTCTAAAGAATTTTATACATATTTTGTGTGTACATTGTCTGCTTGCTATTTCCATCATTAGACTACATTTTTTCTTTGTATCTTCTGTTCTTAGTGCAAATTCTGAAATATAATAATCACTTAATGAGTTTGACTGACTGATCAGCCTAACAGTTAAATCACCCAAACTCTGACTCTCATATATCTTTATATTTTACTTTTTATTGTTCTTCTTTTCACAATATCCATGCTAGTCACACAGATCTGCTAACTTTTCTCTATAGGAAACATGTGGTAAGTATACAGGAAGGAAAAAAAGAAAGGGAGAAAGGAGGCAAGAAAGAAGCAATCAAAAAAGAAAAGAAGGGAAGGAGGAAGGTTAATGAACATTTATTAAACACATGTGTTAAGCATTTTACAAGCAAAATACAAAAATACATACATAATATGTGTGTGTGTGTGTGTGTGTGTGTAAACTCTTTTCATTTTCACAAAACCCCTGGGAGATGTATACAAGCATCTATATAAGAATCTCTCTATATATAGATTTATATAAATATAAATGTGTGTGTCTGTATGTATATGCATGTATATGTGTTTATGTATGTATATATGCATAAAATTGTAATCCAAATTTTTGTTTGAGAAACTTTGAAGCATGCCAGATTTGAGTGACTTGACTAGGGTCACAAAATTAGCCAAAATCAGCCAATTATTCAATAAATGAATGAATAGATGAATGAGCATATATATTTAAGTGATATATATATATAGATATATGTAAATATAGATAAATGAAGAAAAGAAGGGAGGAAAGCAGGAAGGAAGGAAGGAGGGAAGGAAGGAAGGAAGGAAGGAAGGAAGGAAGGAAGGAAGGAAGGAAGGAAGGAAGGAAGGAGGGAAGAAAGGACTAAAGAGAAATTGTTAAATGTATCAAGCAATTTTTACCTATGAGGTTATTCCTATTAATTTACCCATTTAACAGATGAAATCACACAGAGACAAAGGTGATGTTTTTTTGCCCATAATTCTACACTTTGTAAAGTGTACAATTTTGAATTTGAACTCAGGTCTTCCTAACTTCAGTATCAGAGCTCTATCAACCACACAAGTTAGCAACTTGTACTGTAGAAAAAAAAGGGGGTTGTACTAGAATAAATACAAATTTATTGAAAATATTATTTTTAATTTTTATTCATGAAATTCAATGAGAGAGTTTGGAACTTAAAATTCCAGAATCAATTGGGATCTTTAGAGAGTCACTATAAAAGTTCCACCTTATAGAGGACCTGAAGAAAGGAAAATAGAGTAGATCCTGACTTTGTTATTTTCTAGGTAAATTGATTATTCATAGTTATTTAAATTGTTTCTACGTATGTTGTTTCTTCATAAGTTCCCTTTTCTATAAAATAGAGATAAGCATGGATTTTACATGGTTTCTTTTAAAAAAGTACTTCCCAAGTTCTAAACTATTTAATAATAGCTCACAGATATAATTTCTCTTACACACAATTTTATCACTGAGCCAAAAAGTGACAAAGGTGTCCTAACACCATCTTCACCAAAATGTGTTTGCTTCCTTATGATCTCTGGCAACTTCAATTGACCCCAATACAAGAATTTTATTACTTACATTGAAATACTAATCCCAAAAATTAGTTTGGGGTACTAAAGGAAAAGCAAAGCCAACTTCTCAGAATGAAGCAATTGGTGATAGAATATAAAGTCATGACCCTGGGCTTGAGTTCTGGTAAGTTACCCTGCGAGTTAAGCAAGTCATTTCCCCTACCTAGGCTTCTGCTTCATTAATTATAAATAAAATAAAATATAAAGAAATAGATGAGAATAAAATTTTTTAACTTGGGTTCTGTGAAAATGGATAAGAAAAAAAATCTTATGTTTATTTTCGTTAATTGATCATTTCTTTCATTTACTAATGTGAGAAGAAAGCCATAATAGTATTAGCAGACTTTTATCAATAAAAATAAGAGATATTTCATAACATGATAAAGAAATCTTGTTATGTTATTTATGCTTATCACTTTGTCTTCCCACTGGCCCTGAATGACTCACTGAATGACTCACTGAAATTCAACTTATGTACCAGTCAAAACGTTCTCCTATGATAACCTTGTTTTTCTTTGAGAACAAAAGATGAACAGCAGAGAATGCTGTAGTACTTAAGCCTGCTACTGTCATTATGCCATAATTAAAATTGTATATTTCAATACAATTATCAATAAAATATTTCAATACAATTATTTTCTTTTGTAATACTTAAAGTGTCTGTAGTTTGCTCCTTGATAACAAAGGGTATCTTGATGCAAAGTAGAGATTAAGTAGACACCAATTAGGTTTTGTTTGTTTTCTTATTTTTTTTAAATTTATTTTCCAACTACATATATATATATATAGTTCTCAGAAATCATTTTTGCATGGTTTCACTTTTTTCTTCCTTCTCTCCTCCCTTTTGTAGAGGGCATGTATAAACATGTAAAATATATTTCCACATTAATCATGTCATAAAAGAAGAATAAGAACAAAAAGAATGAGAGAAAACAGTATAAAACATAAAGGAACTTTTTAAAAACTTCTATTTATTTAAGACAATAGGGTTAAGTGGCTTGCCCAAGGTCACACAGCTAGGCAATTATTAAGTGTCTGAGGCCATATTTGAACTTGGGTCCTCCTGACTCTGGGGCCAGTGCTCTATCCACTGTGCCACCCTAGGACCCATATAAAGCAACTTTTCAAAATTGGAAAGAGCAAGTTTTTATCTGCATTCAGACTCCATACGTCCTTCTGGAGATGCGGTTAGGATTTTCTTTGATTATTCTACTTAGAAGAGCAAGTTATCATAGTTGATCATCACATAATGTTGCTTTCAATTTTCTCCATGTTCTTTTGGTTCTGTTCAGATTAAAGGATTTCTATCATATACATCCTCCCCCTTATATCCATTAGATCATGGAGAATATATCTTTGGCATTTTATACTTTTATTTGCACAAGTATTTCTAGTACAAATTCTCTGTTTAAATTCTACCTAAATTAAGAGGTGTCTGAGGCAAGATTTGACATCACTAAGCTGGTTATTCCTGAATCTAGTACACTCTATCCACAATACAAACCAGCTGTCCAAAATGAAAATAATATTATGGCTAGATATATATAGAGAGAGAGAGAGATAGACAGATAGCTAGAGTACATATGTATTCCTAGTTCCAAAAGCTTTGTAAGGCTCTGTTAATGAGAGAATGTAATTGCTTTGTAATCATTTAACTTTATGTACATATGGGCTATTGCTATTATTTCCTCCCTATGTCTTCACCTGTTTAGCCAGTGTCACTATAGGACCTGGGAATATAGTTTGGAATGTCATTTTTTGAAATCAGACACTAAAGTCTGCTTTAACAGCAACTTTGTATTTAAAATATGACTAAAAGGAAATTATAGCACTTAATATAATATTTTCCTCAGTTGAAGAAAGGGAACAATACCAAATTATTCCTCCCTTAGAATGCCTACTGGTAAAGGAGAAGGTAGTAGGGAAGGGAACAAGGAATGTTTCTTCACAGCAAGAACTCCATAGAAATGTAAACTTCTATTATTTTCTTAATTTTAAAATGAGTATAATTTCTGTTTATTCAAATCTGTAATTCTATGATGCTGATCTTGAACTAAGTCAATTGCTTAGTGAAGGCATGTTTGTAGATACAAGATGGTTCTCATTCTCCTAAATAACAGGTTTGCTATTTTTCTTTCCTTGTCTGGAGTTTGTAGTCCTGCTGAATATCTGAAATTCAAAGGTGAAGAGCCATTTATTTACATTATGTCCAATTTGTCCAATGCAATTCTGACAGCTATAGAAAGACTATTGGATCCCTAGAGATGTTAAAGCAAAATAAAGCCAAAGCAAAGACAAACACAAACAAAAACTCTCTCACAAAGACAAGTTTAATGTGAAAAATCTGCCCTTGGTTTTGTTGATGACTACTATTTTCTATTTCTATGTCTCACAAAGAAATGTACTTTTCTGATCTGACACTTTGAGAGCAAAAGTTAGTATCAAGGCAGCAATGACTAAGAGAAACCTGACAAGCTGAGGGGTACTTAGGACAGCAAGGAGAACTTTCAAAGAATTATGGACTCTCAACATTAAAAGGGACCTCAGGGTCCATCATGTCAACCCATAAACTTGAAGAACAACATGATGTAATGGAAGCAGACCTGAACTGGTAGTCAGGAGACTTTCCACCTCCTCCATTTACTACCTTTCTAATATTGTATAAATCCCTTTACCTCTCTAAGGCTTTGATTCTTCAAATTGCAAAACTAAAATAATGATGTGTGTGTGCCACCTTTTACAAAGGATTATTATAAGAGGAAAAACTAAATTGCTATGAACAAATGAATTTACTTATATCTTTTTAAAATAACTATTCAGTACATAATTAAAGAACTCCAGTGATCAAACACATATGTCTTGATATTATACCCTTTTCTTCTCAGAGAAATAATTTATTTCTTTAAAAATATTTTTATTTATTTCATTAGACATTTCCCAAAACATAAAAATTTAACAATGCTTTTTAAAAAATATTTGAATTCCTAAGTATCTCCAACACACATGCCTTTGCCCCACTCCTTCAGAAGGTAAGACATTTAATTTCAATTACATGTAATCATGCAAAAATATTTCTGCATTTGACATGTTGCAAAAATAATAAAAATTAAAAAGGGTTTTTTAAGTTTGCTTCAATCTATATTCAGAGTTCATCAGTTCTAACTCTGGAGGCAGATAGGATTTTTCATCTTGAATATTTGTCTTGATCAGAGTGGCTAAGTCATTCATAGCTGATTATGTCTTATAATATTGCTGATATTATATAATTTTTTCTTCTGGTTCCACTCATTTTACTTTGCATGAGTTCATAGAAGAAGTTATCCCAGTGTTTTTTTGAAAGCATCCTACACATCATTTCTTATAGCACAGTAGAATTCCATCACAACATATATTACAAATAGTTTAGTCACTTTCCAAATGATGAACATCTCAATTTTTAATATTTTGTCACCACAAAAAGTTGCTATACGCATTTTTATGCAAATAAGCACCTGTCTCTTTTCTTTGCAATATAGACTAAGTAATGGTATTGTAAGGTTGATGGTATGCACAGTTTAATAGACATTCTTCTATGGAAGATCGTCACCAGTTCATAATTCAATTGCTAATGTATTAGAGTTCCAATTTTTTCAAATCTTTCATCGTCATTTTTCTTTTCTGTCATACAAGTTATTATTATAAAGGTAAGGTGGTATCTTACAATTTATTTAAATTTATCTAGTAAGTAATGATTTGGACTATTTTTATGTAACTACTGATAGCTTTGATTTCTTCTGAAAACTACCTGCTCATAGCCTCGACCATTTATCACGAATGTTTCTTATAGTAATAAGTTCGATACAGTTCATTATATATTTGAGAAATTTGGTCTCAATGAGTTTGTTTTTTTCTATTTCTATTTATTTATTTATTGATTTTCATCCATATACACACATGTACTTTTTAAGTTACAAAATTTTCTTTCACCCTCCCTTCTTATCACCCTCCCCTCAATGGTGAATAGTCAGATTAGCATTATACATACCTATACTGGATAAACATATTTTATTAGTTATTTTCAATGTGAGCAATTGATTAAGGGAAGAGATACATAAGAGATAATTTTCTAATCTGTTAATCAGATGCTGAAGGGTTGAGTTTTCTTTCTTTAATTTTATTTTTCTTCCTTTGAATGGGGATAACATTGTCCATAACCAGTCTAATACAGTTGTTCTAACTCTCTGAACTGCTGAGAGGAGCTACTTCAATCAAGGTTGTTCATCTCACAATGTTGTCGTTGATGTGAACATTGTTTCCTTGGTTTTACTCTCTTCTTTCAGAATCAGATCCCATTAATCATTCTATGCTTCTCTAGAGTGTCCTTTCATGGTTTCTTAAAGAAAAAATAGTATTTCATAATATTTATGTACCGTAACTTTTTTAGTCATTTCCCAATTGATGGCCATCCCATCAATTTCCAATTCTTTGTCATTACAAAAAGAGGTGCTAGATATATTTTGAAACATATAGGACTTTTCCCTTTTTTACAATTTCTTCTAGATACAGTCCTAGAATTGGAATTGCTGGGTCAAAGAGTATGAACAGTTTTATTGCTCTTTTTGGGTATAGTTCTATATTGCTCTCCAGAAAGGTTCAATCCATTCACAATACTACAAGCAATACATTAATGTAGCAATTTTCCCACAACTTTCCCAAAATTGATCATTTTGCCATTTTCACATCTTGTCCAGTCTGATAAGTGTGAGGTGATACCTCATTTTTTAAAATTTGCATTTCTCTAATAGATAGTACTGTGGAGCATTTTTTCATATGATTATCTATCTATCTATCTATCTATCTATCTATCTATCTATCTATCTATCTATCTATCTATCTCTTAAGTTTCTTCATTTGAAAACTTTTAATATCCTTTGACCATTTATCAATGGGGAAATGACTTGTAATCTTATAAACTTGATGCAATTTTCTATATATTTTTAGAAATGAGACCATTAACAAAACTCCTAGAGGTGAAAATTGTTTCCCAGCTTTCTGCTTTCCTTCTAGTTTTGGCACCATTGATTTTATTTGTGCAAAAATTTTCTTAATTTAATATAGTCTAATTCAATCATTTTGCAGTTTATAATGTGCTCTAATTTTTGTTTAGTAATTCTCAATGAGTTTATTAACAAAGAAACTTTCTGCAATTTTTCTACCCAGTTTGTTGTTACAAAATCTTTTAATTTCATGTAATGGAGATTATCTTGTTTTACTTTGTATGATGTCAGAGGTGGCAGCTAAAGCACGGGCCCTGGAGTCAGGAGTACCTGGGTTCAAATCCTGTCTCAAACACTTAATAATTACCTAGCTGTGTGGCTTTGGGCAAGTCATTTAACCCCATTTGCCTTGAAAAAATCTAAAAATAAAAATAAAATACTTTGTATGCTGTCCTTGATCTCTTATTTGTTCATAAACTGCCCCTGTCCAAATATCTGATAGGTTAATTTTTCTATTCTCTGAGGATTTGATTATAATACTTCTCTTTATGTCAGAATAATTTATTAATTTTGAACTCATCTTGATAGACTGAGATATTGCTTTATGCCTAGTTTCTGCCAAACTGGCTTCTAATTTTCCACAAAATTTTTTGTCATGTGGTGAGTTTTTACCCAAAATACTCAAATCTTCGATTTTATCAAAAACTATATTGAATTTATAATTTGCTAACATGTGAATTAATAATTGCAAATTCAATGATCCATCTCTCTATTTCTTTGCCATTATCATATTAATTTTATGATTGCCACTTTGTAGTATAGTTTGAAATTTGGAACTGCTAGGCCTCCTTCCTTAACTTTTTTAAAAATTATTTTCTTGATATTTTTTATTTTGATCTTCTATATTAATTTTATTACTATTTTTGCCCAAGTATAAAATAAAATAGACCTTAGATAGTTTGATGACTTTGGAACTGCATAAGTAAATTAAATTAGGTAGAATATTGATGTTGACTATTTATGATCAAATAAATTTCTCCAATTGTTTAGATTTGCCTTGATTTATAAGAAAGATGTTATGTAATAATTTTCATATAATATCTGGGCTTCAGAGGTAGCATCTCAAGTATATTTTTTTCTGGCTATTTTAAGTGGAATTTTTCTTTTTACCTGTATTTTCTGTATTTCCTTGCAGTTTATAGAAATGCTGATCATTTATGTGGGTTTAATTTATATCCTGAAATTTTGTTAAAGTTAATTTCTCCAACTAGTATTTTAGATATTTTGAGATACATATTATATTCTCTCCAATGAGTGATAGTTTTATTTTCTTTTCTATTCTTCTTCTTTAAATTTATTTTACTAGCATTATTGTTTAGCTAGAATTTCTAGTATAATATTGAATAATACTGGTGTTAATGGACATTCCTGCTTCACTCCTCAATTTATTGGGAAGGTTTTTAGTTTATCCCCTTTACAAAAAATTCTTGCTCTTGGTTTTACTCAGATACTTCATAACATATTAAATAGATTCTTATGCTTTATAGTGTTCTTGCTATGAA
Source organism: Macrotis lagotis (assembly GCF_037893015.1). Taxonomy (NCBI): domain Eukaryota; kingdom Metazoa; phylum Chordata; class Mammalia; order Peramelemorphia; family Peramelidae; genus Macrotis; species Macrotis lagotis. The sequence goes on from NC_133658.1 coordinate 68,539,202, forward strand.
TAGTTTCTGGATTTTGTTGAAGGTTCTTTTTTTGCATCTGTTGAAATAATATGATTTTTGTGGTTTTGTTATTGATATGGACAGAAATGCTGACAGTTTACCTACTCTTGAACCAGGTTTGCTTTCCTGTTATAACTGCCAAATGGTCATATTGTATGATCATTGTGGTATAATACTGCAATATAACTAATAATAATTTATTTAAAATATTTTTTCAATAACATTGATTATGGAAAATGATTTATCATTGTTCCATTTATGCTTTCCCAGGTTTAAATATCAAAACCATTTTCAAATGAAAAAGAAACTTTGTAAGATTCTTTTACATATTTTTTTCAAATAGATATATTGCATTGGAATTATGTTTTTCATTAAATGTTTGATAGAATTATCTTATGAATTCCTTTGGTACTGGGTATTTTTAAATTTTTTGGGGGCAGGTTAATCTTATTTGTGGCTTCTTCAATGCTTTTTAAAAATGAAAGACTTATTTACCCATTCCATTTTGTGTTCTACAAATACGACGATATACATAAACGCACATATTATATATATACATGTATAAAACAGTTTTGTTGCCAAATTATTAGGAGAAATAGCTTCTATTAATTGTTTTATTCTCATTTTATTGGTGTCAAATTCACCCTTTTCATTTTTTTCTCTTCCAAAAATCTGAGTGATTTATTTTTCAATTAATAGTTTATTTTTCCATTTACATGCTATAAAAGTTTTTCAACATTCATCCACAAGCATATACACATTTTAAGTTACTTAATTTCCTTCCACCCTCCCTTTCCACCCTCCTCCCCTCAACAGCAATCAAGTGAATATTGCACATGCACATTCGTGCTTAATATATTTACAGATTAATCATTTCTTGTATGAATATTTAGGATTAAGGGAAAAGAAAGAAAGCCATGAAATAGAAAGAAAGAAATAAGAGTGTTTTTTAAAAACTGAATGTTGTGTTTATTCCGATTCTGAATTTTTTTTTATTATTTTGTTTTGTTTTGCCTTTCCTCTTCTAGATGAAGATACTATTGTCTGCTGCTGGTCTCCTAGAGTTGTCCTAGCTCTCTGAACTGCTGAGAGGAGATGCATCCATCAAAGTTGATCAAATCACAGTGTTGCTCTCAATATGTGCAATGTTCTCTTGGTTTTACTCCCCTCGCTCAGCAATGGATACTGTAATTCATCCCATGCTTTGGTCACTTACCGTTTCTTATAGAACAATAGCATTCCATAACATTCATGTACCATAACTTATTCAGCCATTCCTCAGATGATGGGCATCCACTGAGTTTTTACTTCTTTGCCAACTACAAGAAGAGCTGCTATTGATATTTTGAAACATGTGGGACATTTCTCATTTTATATGATTTTTTTTTCTGGATATAAGGCTACTATTGGAATTGCTGAATCAAAGGGTATGAATAGTTTTATTGCACTTCGTGCATAGTTCTGCATAACTCTCAAGAATGATTGGATCAATTTACAGTTTCGCTAAAGATGCATCAATGTTGCAATTCTCCCACAATCTCTCCAACATTGATCATTTTCCCTTTTTGTCATCTTAACCAATCTGATAGATGTGAAGTGGAACCATTTAATTGTTTTAATTTGCATCTCTAATCAGTAATGATTTAAAACATTTTTCCATAAGATTATATATAGCTTTAATCTATTTATTTGAAAACTGTCTGTTCACATCCTTTGACCATTTATCATATGGGGAATTACTTTTTAACTTATTACATTTGATGTAATTCTCCATATATTTTGGAAATAAGACCTTATGAGAACCCCTAATTGTGAAATTCCCCCCCCCCCCGATTTTTTGCTTTCCTTCTAATTTTGGCAGCATTGGTTTGATTAGTGCAAAAACATTTTTTTTAATTTAATATACTCAATTTCTTGTTCTGTTAATTGATCCATGGTGTTGCAATTTATGTCGAAATCCAGTATGTATATTGAAGTTATTTTGGTACAGAGTATAAGATGTGGCACTATGTCTAGTATTTACCATACTATTTTCCAAATTTCCAGCAATTTTTGCCAAATAGTGAGTTCTTTTTTAAATTTTATTTATTGTGGAATTTTATAATTTTTACCCTAATCTCACTTCCCTGCCCCACATCCCGCACAGAAGGTAGTCTGTTATTATATTGTTATTATATTTTATTATATTGTTTCCATGGTATGCATTGATCTAAGTTGAATATGATGAGAGAGAAATCATATCCTTAAGGAAAAAATATTGTAAAACAGATAGCAAAATTACATAATAAGATAATGTGTTTTTTTTTTAAATTAAAGTTCTTTTTCAAACTCCACAATTATTTCTCTGGATACAGATGGTATTTTCCTTTGCAGATAGCCCAAAATTGAGCCTGAAGTCGCACTGATGGAATGAGCAAGTCCATTAAGGTTGATCATCACCCCCATATTGCTATCAAGGTGTACAATGTTCTTCTGGTTTTACTTATCTCACTAAGCATCAGTTCATGCTTATCCTTTCCAAATAGTGAGTTCTTATCCCAGAAACTGATGACTTTGGGTTTGTTAAGCAGTAGATTACTGTAGTCATTTACTATTGTTACTTTTGAACCTACCTTAATCCACTGATCCATTACTCTATGTCTTTAAAAGTACCATGCAGTTTTGATGATTGCCACTTTATAGACTAGGTGTAGATTTGGTAGAGCCTAGTCATCTTCCTTTACCTTTTTTTTCATCAATTCCCTTCATATTCTTGACCTTTTATGCTACATATGACTTTTTGTTTCTACACATGAATTTTATTACTATTTTTTCTATCTTGGCAAAATAATTAATTGGTAGTTTCATTAATATGCCACTGAATAAGTGGTTTAAATTGAGTACCACCCTTTTCAATTTTGATAATAGTAATTTGGTTTTATTTATTTCTTTTTTTAAATCATCCTAACCAATGGTTAACTATTTTATTTGTTTTTTCATGAAATTAATTCCTAAGTTTATTGTTTATTCCAATGATTTTTTTCTAATTTTTCATTTTATTAATCTCTCCTTTGTGATATTCAGGATTTTTGCATTAGTATTTAGATGAAAATTTTAAATTTATTATTTTTCTAGATATTTTTACTTGAATGTCAAATTGATTAATTTGTATTTTCTTTTACTAATGTGTACATTTAGAGTTTTAAAAATATTCTCCTAATTGATTCTTTGACTTCATTCCATAAATTTTAAATTATTGACTCATTGTTTTGAATTTTCTTTAATGAAATTGTTTTTAATTTTTATTCTTTGACTCACTTATTCTTTTTTTTTAGGTTTTTTGCAAGGCAAACAGGGTTAAGTGGCTTGCCCAAGGCCATACAGCTAGGTAATTATTAAGTGTCTGAGACCGGACTTGAACCCAGGTACTCTTGACTCCAAGGCCAGTGCTTTATCCACTACGCCACCTAGCCACCCTCACTTATTCTTTAGGATTACATGACTTTGTTCCTAAGTAGTTTTTAATTAATGCTTCCACAGTCCTTTCTTTCATGTAATTTTTGCTGCATTAGAATCTGGAAAGGATATACTTCTTATTTTTGTTCTATTGTATTTCATTGAGGTTTTATATGTACTAATAAACAGTCACCTTTTGTGAAAGGGCCATATAGAGCTGAACAAAAGGTATATTCATTTTCATTCCCATTAGGTTTTCACCAGAATTCTATTTATCTAATTTTCTTAAAATTCTATTCACTTTCTTGACATTCATTTTATGGTTAGATTTATCCAGCTCTTCGAGGATAAAGTTGAAATCATCCACCAGTATAGATTTTTTGGATCTTTTTGTGCAATGGGTTTAATTCATTTGGCCAAGATTCCAAAACTAGGAAGTATCTACTTTCTGAGGGTATATTTGAACTTAGGTCTTCCTGATGTCAGCACCAGTAATCTATCCACTGCCACACCTAGCTCATATTAATGTAGTTTTAGCATTTATTTCTTCATGTGATTAGTTGCAGCTCTTCTTGTAGAATTTGGAAGCTCTGTCATTTGGTGCATAACTGCCTCATATTGACATTATTTGTTTCTATGGTGCCTTTTTAGGAACATATGATTTTACTTCATATACCTTTTAATTATAATTATTTTAGCTTTTTTTGTCATTACCTGAGATCATGATATCTACCACTGCCTTTTTTCACTTCCGCTTAATCATAATAGATTCTGCTCTTTGTTCTGTATCCAGTGTTTTTTTGTTAACAACACATAGTTGAATTCCAGTTTTAGTTCATCCTGCTATTTGATTCCATTTTATGGATGACTTAAGCTGATTCACCTTTATATTTATGATAGTTAGTTGCGCATTTCTCTCTCTCTCTCTCTCTCTCTCTCTCTCTCTCTCTCTCTCTCTCTCTCTCTCTCTCTCTCTCTCTCCTCTCTCCTGTCCTTTCTCTAAAATATGTTTTGCTTCTGATCATTGTCTTCTTTATTTGCATATTTTGTTTGTTTCTTTATTTTATCACTGCCATTTTTTCCTTGTCCTTTTCCCTCCTATTACCCTATTGGGTAAGTTAGACTTTTCTTCCTAGTTGGGTATGTATATTTGTTTGAATGTATATGTTTGTATATATATCTGTCCACTGGACTCAGATGATTCTGGAGGAGAAAGTGAGGTTGGTGACTTAGCACAGCACACCCTCACTCAAATGCAGTTCACGTGCTTATCATGGCATCACCACTCTGATGTCGTGGTCTTCTTCTAAAATGAAAGACAAACATTATTATTACCTGGTTTTAGATCAATTTATAGGCGAATGAGGTCCAAACATTACTCACCCCATACAATTTTCCTTGATCTTCTTTTCATCTGTCTTTTTTTGTGAGATAATTTCCCCTATAAATCCTCTCCCATCTTTGCTCAAAACATTCCTCTTTCTCACAAGTCCATTTTTATATAATCCCAACATAATAGACACATACCCTCTTTCTATATATTATCATCCTAATTCCCCTATCATGATTATGTTTCTAAAAAATATGCATCAACTTCAAATATAGAAATGTAATCACTTTAAATTTATTGAGTTTTTATTATTCGTCTTTAATGTTTCCCTTTTTTTAATTTCTTGAATTTTGATTTTGAAAGTGAGATTTTGTATTCATATTTGTCTTTCTGTCAGAAACTTTTGAAATCCCTCTGTTCCAATAAACATTTACTTTTTCCATTAACAAATTATTCTCAGTTTTTTGGACAGGTTATTTTTTGTTCTTTTTATTTTGACTTTCTGAAAATATATCCCCAATCCTTCAATATATTAATTTGGTAGTTGTTTAATCTTATGTGTTCCTGTGACTTTATGATAATTAATTGGATTTCTTTTTCACTGCCTGAAATAGTTTTCTTTGATCTGAGAAGTATGGAATTTAGTTAAAATATTCCTGGGTAGGGCAGCTAGGTGGCACAGTGGATAAAGCATCAGCCCTTGAGTCAGGAGTACCTGGGTTCAAATCCTGTCTCAGACACTTAATAATTACCTAGCTGTGTGGCCTTGGGCAAGCCACTTAACCCCATTTGCCTTGCAAAAACCTAAAAATAAATAAAATAAAATAATAAAATATTCCTGGGTGTTTTCATTTTTAGATCTCTGTGGCTTTTTTCAATTGGTATTTTGCTTTCCAGTTTTAGCATATTGGTGAAGTTTTCCTTGCTAAGTTCTTGAATTATGATGCCTAAATTCTTTCCTTGATCATGTTTTCTAGTTAATTCAAAGATTCTTAAAATATATCTCCGTGGTCTATTTTTCAGGTGAGTTATGTTTCAAATAAAAAATTTTTAATTCTCTTTTATTTTTTTCATTCTATTGACTTCTTTTGTTTCTTGATGTCTCATTAAATCATTAGTTTTCATTTGCTCTATATTTTTTAAAAATTATTTTCTTTGTTGAATTTTTGCAACTTTTTTCTGACCAATTCTGCTTTTTCCTTTTCTTTTCTTTTTGCATTTGTATATTTTTAAGTTCCATAATTTCTTTTCATCCTCCCTTCCCACCTCCCCTCCCCTCAGCAGTCAACAGTCAGGTTAGCATTGTATATACAAATTGTTGATAAATATGTTTACAGATTAGTCATTTTTGATATGAGGAATTAGGATTTAAGGGAAAGAGATAAAGAAAAAATAATTTTTATAATCATCAGATTCTGAATGTTGTTTTTATTTTGTTTTGTTTTGTTTTTCTTCCTCTAGATGGGGAAAACATAGTCCATAGATGGTCTAGTACAGTTGTCCTAGCTCTCTGAACTGCTGAGAGGAGCTGCTTCCATCAAGGTTGAACATTTCACAATGTTGTTAATGTATAAATTATTATCTTCATCCTGCTCCCTTTGCTCAGCTTCAGTTCCTCTAACTCATTCCATGCTTCTCTAGAGTGTTATCATTTATGGTTTCTTATTGAACAATAATATTCCACAGTATTCAGACCATAACTTTTTTAGTCATTCCCTAATTGATGGGCATAAGGTTTCATTTTCCAAAATATTTTTGTTCCTTTTTTGCTAAACTGCTAGTTATTTTTTTTAATTTCTTCTTTTGCTTTTATTTCTTAATTTTTCCTCTCCAACTAATAGTTTGATTTTAGAAATCATTTTTAGTTCTTCTGGGAATTTCTGTTTGCCTTGTGTTTTATTCATTTTTTCCCTTTTGAGGTTATACTGTAGCTCTTTGATTTTAGTATTTTGCTGGGGTTTTGTCTCAATCTTTCTTTTTTCAACAGATTTTCTGGTCAGCTTCCAATATATTTCTTGATTTGGAAATTTATTCTAATGTTATACTTTGCTACTGGCATGGAAAATGAAGGGCCTGTCTCAAACTTCAGTCTTCTTGCTTTGCTATTTCAATATCCTCCTTTTTTTAAGCACAGAATCCTATGATCTCTTTCTGAACAGTTAACAGATTTCCTTACCATTTTGTTCATTGGAAGTTCCTGTCACTTCTCATTTTTCTGTCTCCTTCACCTAGTTCCACCATTCTTGTTACATTCAAATGCACTCCACCCGAGTCTCCACCCTTGTGTCACAGATTTCTTTCTAACATCTTATTTTGTTGACCTGAAAGAATGTCTCACTCCAACCTTGTTGGCTCCATCACTCCAGAATTCAATTTAAGGTTTTCTTTTAAAGGTTTTGGAAGGGAATGTTTAGAGAATTCAGCTGAGAGTTTCTCTACTCTGCCATCTTGTCTTTCCTCCAGATGTGTCAACATTCTTTTTCTGAAGTTCTAATTGTTATGAAATTTTCCCTATATTGTGCCAACATTGGTCAGACACTTCTAATTTCCTAGTGTTAGAAGAACCATTCAGATTCATTTAATTTATCAAAATAATATACTATTCATCAAATTGGTCAAATCACTATGAGTTTATTCTCATATTAAATGCACATGTTAGTGTGTTGATAATATCTATTAATAAAACATCAACTCATATCAAATTTGTGGTAACTTTTTTTGCCTCTATGTCATGCTTCTGACACAAATAAACTTTTCTGTCAGCTAAAGCTTTCAAACCTTTTTTTACTAAAATTAATGCTCATCAACACAGACATATACACATCTGCAAAGGACAGCAGTTAAAAGATGAATGAGATGAACATAACAACTATGGAAATATATTAAACATAATTATACATGTATAATCTATATCTGATTACTCATCACTGGGAAGGAGGAAGACAGGAAGGGAGGTAGAAAAATGTGAGGCTCAAAGTTTACAAAAATACAAATGTTGAAAATGGTCTTTGCATGGCACTGAAAAAATAAAATAAATTAAGATTTAAAAAACTCCACCAAAATCTAAACTCTAAAAAAAAAATGAGGTGAGTTGTGTCTCAATAAAATAGATCTGACATGTTTAAGTCTTAACTGAGAAACCTCAGACAAGATCGAAGGACCCAAGATGAATGTCATTAAGGTCCTAATTTACTCAAAATGGATAGCTTCACAGCTTTCCAGAGTCAGCTGTCCTTTAGTGTGATTAAGAGACCATGAATACCTATCACAGAATGATGAGCAGACAGTAATTAGAGGCATTTTAAACTAACCATGGCAGAGTAGGACAAGCTTTATTCACACATGAAAAGAGTAACCCTGGACACAGGATTAAATCACATGGAGTAAAGAGTGACCAGTGAAGTGCAAAAAGTTAAAGCAATTGATATAAAACTGCATTAGTCTCTAATGGTTCCATTCTAATCAAAGTCCTGAAAAAAAAAAAGTACATCTTACTGGAGATACATGTTGAGTTTAGTAATTTCATAGTTAATGAGCCAAAAGCCACTTATTGGTTCAGCTGTTCCCAGTTAGTTATCCAAATGTCTAGAAAAGCTATAACTTAACTTAGGTGTATGTGGATGTGGGGAGGAGCAGACGGTTATAATGTCATATATTGCTACAGGATTCTCAGGGTAAGAGGAACCAAACCACTGATAGCTATCCCTCAGGATTTCAGAAGTGCAGTATTTAATAAAATGATTAGGAGATTAGGAACTTCCATTAGAGTAGTCTGGTTCTGCTTTGAATTGTTTGATATTAAATAAGATATTTTCTCTCTGTGGCATAATTTTCTTATATTTACAATAAAGGAATTGTAGCAGATGGTCCTGAAGGACATTTGTGCATCTGGGTCCCATAGATTTTAAGATTACAATAACTTCAAAGACATTCTAAATAGAAAATATAAATCATAGTTATCAGTTCTGAGTGATGCTATGATAATTGTAAATAGCAATAATGATGTAATTTATTTAGTGATTTAGGTTTTTCAAAGCATTTTACAGATAAATTAATGGAGCTAAAATAATAATTATAAAAATAATTGAATGATAATGTAAGGATAACAGATGACAGACATATCATTTTATGCTTGGGATAACCATGAGATGGAGGCTCTATTATTGTCACTATTTTACAGATGAGGAAACTGAGGTACACAGAGGTGAAATAACTTTAGAATTATTGGTGTGACATAAGACACACAAAGGATTACCCAGCATGGTGATACTCACATCAAAGTGTCCCGTGCTCTGTGACTCAAACAGGATTGCAGTTGCTCAAAAGAAATGTGAGATGCAAAAATTTAGAGACAGCCCCATTCCAAAAAACATTTCTGTCAATTTTTTGATAGAGTGTTCCAAACTGATATTGTTCTGATCATCCGGAGTTGGATACACTATATCTTGACTGCAACATAGTGATGTCAGTTTGATCCTTTTTGATTTTGAAGGAAAATAAGCAAATATAATAAGAAAAAAAGGAATATAGATAAATATAGATATTTTCATTTGGTCCCAAATGTTCAATTCCACAAATGTAGGTGTGGAAAGACAGTAACTCTTCTTTAAAAACTAAGGTGTGTGTGTGTGGGGGGGGGAGTGGAGGGGGAGGACCGAGGAGGGAGGATAATGTCAATTAATTAACCAAAATTTTTTGAAGATCCTACTTACTTTGTTCCAGGCATTGTGGTAATTCTGGGCATATTAAAAAAACAAATAAACAAATAAACAAACAAGCAACCCTCTCACAAATCTATTACCTCCCCAAAACAAAATCAATACAAAATAAAATAGTAACTTCGCTGATGGGGAAGTAGAAGAGAAGGACATAAAAATTTTATAATGTGCCTATACTAAGAGCTTTGCAAATATGCCATTTCATTCACACAACATTCATGTGAGGTAGATGCTTTTAATATACCCGTTTTACAATTTAGAAGAATAGTTGTGTGGTGCAGCGACATATTCAGGCTTGCACAGCTAAGTGTCTAAGCATGGATTACAATTCAGAATTTCTTGACTTCAAGCTAACAACTCAATCCACTGTATGAACTAAATTTCTCATAGAGCAGTCTAATAGTAATAATGAAAGCATTCTAATAGTAATAAATAAAACAATGAAATAGATAGATAGATGATAGATATGTGATACATGTAATATTTCTGTGATAGGAAGATGTCATATTATGAGTAATATGTATTTATTTTATGACTTTATTTTGCATGTGTGAATGTGTGCATATAAGTATATATATATATATATATAATATATATATATGCATATGTGTGTATCCATTGTTTGTCATTTAAAGAAGTTTCACATTGCTTACTTATCAAGTCTTCCACTTGACTATGCACCACACATTGAATCTGAGATAATGACACTGAATAAATTCCAGCTCCTTAAACAAAGCATTTCATTTCTGTATTCCTTCCTTCCACCCTTCCCCTGTTCCTCCATTTCTTCCTTCCTTCCTTATACCAACTTTCCATTTGATCCATTCAATTATTTAAAATTATTTTCTACCTTTATTTGCTTTTTCAATTTTTAGATCTATTTTATCAAGATAAATTCTTTACTAATGTAAATATTTTATTTGTTTTCCAATTACATAAAATGGCGGTTTCTACCAATCATTTTTGCAGGGTTTTGAATTTTACAATTATTTTCTCCCTCTCTCCCTTTCTTCTTCCCTTCCTTCCCACCCCTCCCCCCAAGAAAAGGCAATCTGATATTGCTTTTTACATTTACTTCCATGTTATGCATAGATCAAAACTGAATCTTTTGAGACAAGAATCAGATCCAAAAATGAAGAAAGAAAGCATTAGAGGCATCAAAATTGTTTAATACATATGATAAATTTTAAAACTGAGGATAATAATCTTTTGTTTCCATTCAAACTCCACAGTTTCTTCTCTGGATACAGATGGTATTCTCATCACAGATCCCATAAAGTTGTCTCTCTGATTATTGCTTTGATGGAGTGAACAAGTCCATCAAGGTTGATCATAACCCTATATTGTTGTTAAGGGTATAATGTTCTGTTCACCAAGACATGTTTACATAATTTTCTTTCTTCACTCTCATTTCCCAGTTTTTCCTCTACCAAATATTAGCATATTTAGGTCTTCCAAGAATCATTGTTAGTCTTGGATTGAACTCACATTTTTCATTTAGATTTTAATTCTAGTTGTTTTAACATAATTGACTTTTGAGTTTGGGTCTTGATATTCTCTGTCATTCTTATACCTTTTGATGGTCAAGTTCTTTTGATGTTGTTTGCTCATTTTCTCAGATTGTTTCTTGCTTTTAATCTTTATTTTAAATTTAAACTCTCTTCACCTAGTAGGGTGGCAGTGGAACTTTTGTACATTTTAGGCTTTTATTCATTACCATTTTCAGAAATAGTTGTGGAAGGTTGGAAGTTTTGGGTGATTCCAAGATGGTGTGGTTCAAGGAATGTTATGGTTACTGCTTTCCTGGACTATACTCTGGTCCTTTTCCAGGGAGGGATCCTATTTCCTTGCAGTCAGAAGGAAGACTACTCCTCAGGGGCCCTGCTACATTGGGAGAGCAAGTGATACTGCCCCTCAGGGCGCTTGATTCTTTGGGATATTAAGTATCCCTTTCTGCCTTGAAATGGGATTCATAAATAGGCCTGAGCAGTAGAGTTGCCAGTGTCCTCTCTTATACCAGCCCTAGCACAGAAGTTCTTTTACTCTCTCTTTCTATACCATATCTAGCTTAAGAGCTCCCAAAGCTACTAAAGTTGCTATGGCCAACTGTAAGTCCCAAAGCTAGTGTAGCTGCCATGTGAACTCTGAGTCAATCCCCAACACAGTGTGACAAATGGATCTCTTTTTGGATAAATTTATTTATCATTCCAAATACATGTAAAAGAGAGGTATCTACATTCATTTTTTGTTATATCTTGAGTTCCCCATTTTTTGCTCTCCCGTCCTTTTCTCTCCATCCCCTATGATAGTAGGCAATTTGATGCAGGTCATACATGCAAAACTATATTAAATATATTTCAACATTAATCATGTTGTGAAAGAAGAATCAGAAAAAGGAAGATACATGGAGAGAGCAAAAAAAAGCATAAAGCAGAAAACAAAATATTAAATGTAAAATAATGTTTTGGTCTTCATGTAGACTCCATTGTTCTTTCTCTGGATATGGGATGATATTTTCTATCCCAAGTCCTTTAGAATTACAGATGCTGATGTTGTATTTTCTCTGCTACTTCAGATTTCAATTTGAGGTATTATTTTAAAATTGTATGGAGCGAACTATTGGAAGAGTTCAATGACATTCTCTAATCCACCAACTTGACAACAGTTCTTGTAAATGATTCCATGCCTTTTCAATTTTTGTCATTTTTAGAATTCCCTGTATATCTGATTCTGCCTCCTTGTTTACTGTCTTTTTTTAAATTTAGATGGAATCATCACCTTTTGCAAGAAGCCTTTGTGTTCCTTTAAACTAAAACCTTGCCTCTGCTTTCATCAACCTTTTTTTCTCTATGTATTTCCTTTGTATGAAGTGGTTTATATTATGTTTCCCCCATTAAAACTTTGAGTTTTTTTATAACAGGAATTGCATTGGTCTTTATTTGTAGCACAATACAAAAACAGTATAAAATGAATGCTAGTGGACATTTGAGTCTTAAGTGCTCAGAACAAGAACACAAATAGCAAGAGGAAGGACCTTAAAGTCATGACACATGAGAAACATTTGAAAGAACAGCGTACCTAGAAAAAATGACATTCACAGAAAACAACAGCTGTTGCAAGCATCTGATATATATGAAGGTGTTCTTTTTAGCTTAATATTGAAGTACAAAATAAAGGGTAGCAAGAAAAGATGAACCGGGGATGGGGGAAGATGGGATTCACATAGAGACAAAACTAAATTTGATCAAAAAGGTGAATTGGTAGAATATCTTCCTAAGACTATTAACTATCCAGAAGTGGAATACTGTTTGATGATGGTTGTCCTACATTCTTTTTTTAGTTTTTTTTTTTCCCCCAAGGCAATGGGGATAAAGTGACTTGTCCAAGGTCACACAGCTAGGTAATTATTAAGTGATTCTGGATTTGAACTCAGGTCCTCCTGACTCTATCCACTGTGCCACCTAGCTGCCCCTTGTCCTTCATTCTTAAAGAAGAACATGGTATCAGGGAGGTGATGTCATGACAAGCAAGTGAATTGGATTTGAATAAAGGGATATTGGGGTAAGTCAATTGCTCCCCCTCCATTTCTCTTCCAGAATCACCTAGGTCCATTGGCAAGATAAGAATCACGACAACTGGAGAGGGCCCTGGGTGTGAGGCACTAAGTATTAAATGTTTTGCCCAAGGTCACACAGTATTAAATGTCTGAGTGTGTATTTGAACTGAGACACATCTCCCTGATTTCAGGGAAAAGACTCTACTCACTGCACCATCTAACTGCTGCAATAAGTAGTATCAAAAGTGGATTATACTTTTTGGGAGGTCTCCAGTCAGTCACTGAATAACCACTTGTTGAATATGGTATAGTACTATTCCCTCCTATTCTCAGATTCTGTCATTCATATAGAGGAGAGGCAATGTTGGAAACTGTATCTATTGATTAGAGCCTTTCTGTAATGGGAAGAACAAAAAGGAACTACACAACTTTGTGTAGACTTTATTTTTCAAGACAGTTAGTACAGTATTGATGGAAGAAGTATTGTGTTATGGCTAACCAACCACCCTGCTATATTACAATTCCACTTATTCCTTGCTTCTAGAGATCCTATTTCAACACTGGTAAAATCTGATCATTTTGGCTATCTTCACTCTATTAGATTTCAAGTGTTAAATCTTTGCCTTCTGAGGTGCCTTCTATCTTCTCTGTATTTCTTATATATAACTAGAAATTGCATGTGTCCTTCTCTTAGAATTTGTGTTCTTTAAGGGCAAATAGTTTTCCCTTTCTTGCATTACTAATACTTAGTATACCATAAAAATCTAAACAATGTATTTTCAATATAAATACTAATTTATTAATATTTTCTACTGTAGCAATATTCTTCCTTGATATCTATATAATCTCATCTCTCTCTGAATATGATTGAATTTTTCTGTAACAGAAGCTATTTTATTTATACATGTAAAAACCTTATTATGAAAACTAATCCATAGGCTTTAGTTGTCTGCTAACAGTATCTATAACATAAATTTTTAAGAACTGCTCAATGAAAGTTTGCCAAACCAGTTTCTATTTTTCCCATTTCTGCTCCCATTCTCTTCATCTCCTGTTTCCTCTCTTTTAAAAGTAGAATATGAAAGCATATCTCAAGTTATGAACTATTAGCTGTTAAATCATCCTAAAATGGGTTATTAAAGGACTTGGAAAGCTAGAACTCATACCTGTTGTTTGTTTTTCCTATCAGGTACAATTGTCTATTTTTAATTTTCAGGACCTTAAAAAAATTCAATGAGTTATAATCTTTTCCAGGAGATATTATTAATGTCATAAACTAGACTCTCATTGTTACTCAAACTTTTAATAAGTAGTTAGTCTTAATGAAAAATCAACCTTATCAAGGGAAATAAAAGGAAGACCTTACCACATCACGCTCGATATAAATTCATATTAAAATGTGACCATCAAAAAGGTTAATGATTAACCAATCCTTTTTCTTCTCCCTAATCTAAATAGAATATCAGAGATCAGAAATGAGGAACATGAGAAATCTGTTATCCTACACTTTGATCATACATGCTTGGTGGAAATTTGTTCACTTAATGTTCCCCTATTATAAAGAGTTCCATAAAATGGAATTTGATTTAAAAAAGTAAATTAGATAGTAACTTTATTTTTTAAAAAATCTCATAGAAACCAATGAAAGGAATGGAGTTATTTAGGCTAGAGAAGAGAAGGCTTGGGATGGCCGTGATGCTCCTTATCAACTATCTAAAGTGTTGTTGTGTAGAATGGAGGAGAAACAATATATTTCAAAGGAATATAATTATTATTTTCTAGCACAATAGATAAACCTCTTCATCTTAGAGTTCTTTTAACAATAATGCTATCAAATATCTCTTAATTAACAAACATTTGATTAGAGAAAGGGAAGAGAAATGGAGAGAGAAGGGACAGAGGTGATCATAGAGAAAAGAGGGAGTATGTAAGAGAGAAGAAAATTGCGTTATGAGAAGACCTCTTGGAGTAAAAATAATAGAAACTGTAAAAGTGTGCTTATTAGCTCTGAGAAAATAACTTCACTTCTTGAGCAAAAGGAAAATTTTAAGGACAGTGACATCCAGAAGTACAGAAAAAAATAACAAAGGAGAACTCTATTTCAAGCAAACCAAGTCTATTCTACTCTTCTGCCTAGGATTATCTCTGCCTGATTCAGGGATAATCACAAAGTTTTGGTTGAATAGATTTTTTTCCCTCAACTATTTTGAAGAAAGATGTTATCATATCCTATAGGAGTTTGTCACCCTGTCTTATATTGATTCTGGTACCATCCCTCCACCACCTTTGCCCCTGTTTTCAGAAAATTGATTTGTTCATCTCTTCCCATTGATTTAAGTGTTTTCATTTTATTTTGCATCCAACTTGTTTCATGTTTCTCCCTCATTAAACTATAAATTACTGAATGGCTTAAATATTATCTTTATATTTCTTGTTAGACTCAGTACTCATCATTGGTTCTGATATATAGTTTTGGATTAATAATAGCCTTTTTGTTGGTTGATTTATTTTGTTAGTACATTTGCAAAGTACAATAAAAATAGAAAAAATAGACTTTTATATGTATCTGACTGTGTGAGTGATTAGTGGCATAGGACAGGGGAAATGTTAGATTCATTATTTTGGGTAGTTGTAACTCTATGAGATCTGCACTCTATGAGTCCTAGACCTCATGCATTTTTGAACATTCTAATTCTTCTGGATTTTAATACTTTCCTTTACAAACTGCAAACACACACACACACACACACACACACACACACACACACACACACACACATATATATATATATCCAAACACATACATATATGTATCTATATGTAGGTATTGACAAAGTCCTGGGCCTAGATTAGAATAGACTCATCTTTCTGAATTCAAATCTGACTTCAGACAACATTAGTTGGGTTAGTTTAGGCACATCACTTAACTGTTTCTAGTTCAGTTCCTCATATGTAATAGAAGCTGAAGAATGATAAGGCTAATCACTCTAGTATCTTTACAAAGAAAAATCCCAAATGGAGCCATACAGAGTCAGATATGACTGAAAAATGCCTGAAAAGTAACAATATTGAATGTATAAGTTTGTTAGACAGCTTATTTATTCAATTTTGATTGTATGATGTTTCATAATCTATAAAATGGGTCTAATAATCCTTCCCTGCTTCACTCAGGGGTAGCCTTTTTTCATAACAGAAATAAATAAAAAAGAAATTTTAAAAACTGGAAAAAACACTAAATTTAAATCAATGTTATTGTTATTAAAATTAAGGGACACAAATAGAACAAGAAACTTTTTCCAGCACATGCTGTTAAAAATATCCATGTAAATTTTTGTGCTATTTCCCATTCTATTCTTATGCCCCTTGTAATGCTATTCTCTCCTTACTATAGTCAAATTTCCCACCAACCTATACCTGTAGTGTACAGAGGAAAAGTTCTTTTAGTTTATTCCTCAAAATGAAAAAAAAACCTCGAAATACTGCACCTGGAACAATGGTAGGAACTTCTGATTATTATCACTTAATTTTCCATCAAATACCAAAGGAAAAAATGATTTTGAAGGATGAGAGACTTAATAGACAATAAAAGAAGGTGTTTTTTTGTTTGAAAGAATGGGGAGATATATAATTATAAAGTTATTTTATAGAGGGAAGCTCATCCTATTTCTTCCCCTTAGAGTTGAATTTTTATTATGCCAATAATAAAGGGCCATGGTAATCCCAAAATTTAAACTTAAATGATAAACTAATTTATTTTCCTACTAATGGCAGGGAGAGTATGATTGTGCTTATGTTGATTTGAGTGAAAATCCATTACTTTGATCTGAAAACATTGTTCATTTATTATAATCTCTGTTTAAATCTCTTTTTCTAAATGGAACTCCTTGAAAACTACTCTAACACTTGGTCTCTATTTCTTCTCCTTTCTTATTCTCTTCTGAAGATTCTAAAATCCTGCCTCTCACTTTATTGTCTAAAAGAAAAATTCTCTTGAAAAATTAAGAATTCTGTTGTCACTGCATCTGACTTTTCTCAATTTGCTTTCTTCATGACCTCTCTGAAGCTTCTGATATCACTGAACATCTTCTCCTGAATAATCTATCCATTCAAGATATTTTTTTAATTAGTTTTTTTTTTGCAAGGCAATGGGGTTAAGTGGCTTGCCCGAGGTCACACAACTAGGTAATTATTAAGTGTCTGAGGCTGGGTTTGAACTCAGGTACTCCTGACTCCAGGGCCGGTGCTCTATCCACAGCGCCACCTAGCTGCCCTAAGGTTTATTATAAATTCAGGTTTTCCTTATTCCAGTCCTGATGCTCTACCCACTGAATTACCTATTTATTTCAAATAAAAAATGATTTTGGAGGGGAGGATGGAACTATGAAGAGGTGAGTGATAGTGATAAGAAAAATTCAATAGAGGGTCATTGAAACATTAAAAAATAAAGTAACAGAAGGAGATTGAGGGGGAGATACAGACAAGCTAGACAGCTTTCAAATTAATGTGGAATGCATTATATGCTTTTTTTAAAAGCAATCTGTTTTTAATGAAAGTCAGTTTCACATATAATACTGTTCTGTTCAGCTAGCCACCCCCATTCAATATATTCTTGACAATGATCCCTACCTGTTCAATTCCTTAGTGTCTGACTACTCTAACTCTTTTTGCAGTTTCCTTTTCTATATTTTGTGCCTCCTACCTGTGGGTATTATCCAACATTCTATCCTAAAATCTTTAATCATTGCAATGTCTCTTTAGATGACGTTGTCAGCTATCAGACTTAATTATTACTTTATACAAATAATTCAAAAGTAATATATTCATGTATATACTTTTTAGTATGGTACTACCCATTGTCTTTTGGATATTTCAAGTTGCCTCAAATATTTCTCACATTCAATATATTTGTTTCTCAATATATTATTTTCCATTTAACTCACTTATCATTGAAACTTTGTCTTCTCCGGCATTTAAAATGTTTGAGAGACATAATTTCTTGTTTTTGGTCCTTTTATTAATAATGGTAACATTTTAATTTTAAAAAGAGGTCAGAGGAAATTTCTTTTTTAGGTTTTTGCAAGGCAAATGGGTTTAAGTGGCTTGCCCAAGGAAACACAGCTAGGTAATTATTAAGTGTCTGAGACTGGATTTGAACCCAGGTACTCCTGACTCCAGGGTTGGTGCTTTATCCATTGTGCCACCTAGCCACCCCAGAGGTACATTCTAATACAAAAATCCTCATGCTTGTGGGCTCATAGCTTATTTGCCTTTGAAAAAGTAAATGTTCTAGAAGGTGGCAATCAACTTTGATTAGTTAACAATTAATGAGAAAATGAATATTAAAATGAGAAGTGGAATCACTTTAAAGTTGGGCTGAGAGAGTGACAAGATGTCCCTTTTGGAAAAAGAGATATCTCTATACCAAAATCACGACCAATTTTTGGTGAATTTTGTCAAATAATTTTTCTCCATTGAAAAACACAATTGGTTTTGTCACTTTAGAATAAATTCCTTGGGTGTTTGTGTGTGTGTGTGTGTGTGTGTGTGTGTGTGTGTGAAGGGCAGGGGTCTGAATAAGATTAAAGAGAGTTAATTTAATATCATTATCACTAAAGACCTTCAAGGGAATGAACTCTAGAATGAAGACTATAGAAAAAGGATGGCCATGGATCTCCCCAAATAATTGGTTATGAATAATCCTTTCGTTCACTTCCAATTTCTACATTCTCCCAAGTTTCTATTCTGACATTATCTTTGACTGCTTATTTTGCCTCATAACCTATATCTAATTATTTGACAAATATGGACAAGTATACTCTAAAAATATCATTAGCATATGACCTCTTCCCTCTACTCAAACTTCTGCCACATTAATTCTTGACCTTATCAATACTTGGCCAACTCATTACAACAGCCTCCTAATAATTCTCCTCAGCTCTATTCTATGTCTATTCTTGTTCATTCTATATATTCACACTAAAGTGACTTTCCTTATCAAATTCTACCTCATTACTTGTCTTCTCAATCAATGTCAATGGTTTCTTATTTCCTCTCAGGAAACTAGAAAAAAGAAAAAAAACTTCTGTTAAACTCATTTTGATTACTTTATTTTGAACATACCCTCAAAAGTGCATTTACATAGAGCAAAACACAAAAATAAATTGGATGTGAAATAATGAATTATCATTGTTGTTTTCTTTAATACACACACACACACACACACACACACACACACACATATATATATTATTTGCTATTCCCAAACTGTCCAATTTATGTTTCTTTCTGAATATTATTCTGTTCAATTCTTTGCATTATTTTAACTGTTATTCTGGCTTATCTTTTGACATTTCTATTATTGTCTACTTAGCCCCAAATTATTTAAATAAAATGAATTCAGAGAGTGATCATGAACAAGACTGTAACTCTCTTTCTGTAGTGTCCCCCATTTCTTAATTAATATTTAAGTAACATGTTTCTTTATAAGTTCTCTGTAATCATGGTTAGCCTCTAAACTGATCAGAATTCTTACACATTTCAATGGTGTTCTTGACTCTCTACTTGTCCTTATATTGTTTTTATGATTCTCATTTCATTTTTTTCTGGTGGTTCACACTTGTCAGCCTTCTCTGAAATTATCTCTTTTGTCTTTTTTAAGGTGTCATATTATTACTTTAAGTCATTTTGTACTATTTCTAAATGATCTCAAAAGCAACCTAAGAAATAACCAAAGGTTCTAGTATTTTAAGTATTCTTCGACCCTTCTTTTACCTTTAGGATCAGAAGTCTGTTTTGTTTATATCTATTCCTGTCTCAATATTGTTCTATCTATTTACCACACTCCCTTAAACCCCATTTTTATTCTCCCTTGAGTTTCTGAGTTTCAATTTTTTTCTCCATGTCCACTCTTGAAAACAATAATCTGAAACATTTCACAGATGTGTAATCATGTTAAGTAAATTGCCATCCAGAATGGTTGGATCAATTCACAATACCACTAACACAACTTTTGCATATAATCTCCAACATGTATCATGTTTCATTTTTCTTATATTACCCATTCTGATGTGTGAGATGGTAACTTAAAGTTGTTTTAATTTGCATTTCTTTAGTCAATAGTGATTTAGAGCATTTTTAATGACTATAGATATTCAATTTCTTCAACTGTAAACTTTTTGTTCATGTGATATGAAGATTTATCATTGGGTCTTATGCATATGATAATTCTATGTTTGAGAAATTAGACTTTATTGGAGAAACATGTTATAAAGTTGTCTGCTTTCCTTCTAATTTTGATTGCATTGAAATGGTGAGTACAAAATATTTTAATATAATATAGTCAAAATTACCCATTTTTCATTTTTATAATGTTTTCTATCTCTTGTTTAGTAATGAATTCTTCTCTTCTCCATAGTTCTGAAAGATAAACTTTTCCTTGATATACTAATGGTTTTATCTGTTATGTCTTAATTGTACCCATTTTGATGTTTTCTTTAAGTTTAAGATGTTGGTCAATACTTAGTTTCTGCCATACAATTTTCCATTTTTCCAACAGTTTTTGTTAAATAGTAAATTCTCATCTAGGAAGCATCATATTTGTGTCATAAAAGGAATTTGATAGGATGTCTTCTTTTCTAAATAGTTCTTATGGTATTATAATTGTTCTTTAAATTTTTGGTAGAATTCACTTTTGAATTCATTTGATAATGATTTTATTTTCCTTAAGAAATTCACTGATAGCTCTTTCAATTTTTTTATGAGCTTATTTACAACCTTGGATGGAGAAATCAAAGTTATCTATCTACAGTCATATGCAAAACTATTCTTACTAATTATTGATTAGGGAAACATAAATTAAAGCATCTGTGAGGTACCACCTCATACCTCTCAGATTGGTCAATATGACCAGAAAGAATAATGATCAATGTTGGAAAGGATGTGAGAAATCAGGGACACTAATGCATTGTTTGTAGAGTTGTGAAATGATCAAACCTTTCTGGAGAGCAACTTGGAATTATACCCAAAGGGCAATAAAAATGTGCATACCCTTCGTTTCAGCAATAACACTACTGGGTGTGTATCCTAAAGAGATCATAAAAAAGGGTAAAAAATAGTCACAGCACTTCTTGAAGGGATGTCCTTCAAATGGGGAATGACTTAACAAATTATGGTATATGTATGTTATAGAAAGCTATGATTCTAGATGAGATCATGAGAGTTGGGATTTCAGAACAGCCTGGAAAGACTTGAATGAAATGATGCTGAGTGATATGAGCAGAACCAGAAGAAAATTCAGCACACTAACAACAACATGACTGTGTTCACTCCACCAGTGCTAGGAGCTATGTGTTGGCTAATATCGTCCGAATCCTGAGAAGGAAGTGTGAAGTTTAAATGACCACCAAAGCCTATTATTTTCAATTTTTAAAAGTTTTCTTGAGTATTATGCAAATTTGCTATTTCTAATTATTTTCTTTCTTCCTTTTGCACCTCTTCTCTCACAATATTTCCAATTTTGATCTATGCTTATCATGGATGCAAGTGTAAAGCCTATATCAGATTGACTTCTCTTGAGGGCATGAGGGAGGGATGAGGAGAGAGAAATATTGTAAAACTCAAGCCATTATTAAAATAATAATTGATAGAAAGTAGCTTTGTATGTAATTGAAGACAAATAAAATATTTATTTAAAAATCAATTGCATTATCTAAATATTTTATTTCCTATTCTGTTAATTTTGGCAATTTATAAGTTCTTTTGATATTCATCCTTAATAAAGTTGGACAAAATAGATCTTGATTAGGTTTATAATTTCTTCTTTATCAATAGTGAATTCACCCTTTATAGTTTTGATATTAGTAATTTGGTTTTCTCTTTTAAAAAAATCAAATTAATAAAAGATTATTTTATTGATATTTTCTATAAAATCATCATTTAGTTCAGTTTACTTACTTTCAATTTTAATAATTTTTCCTTTGATTTTAAATATTTCTAATTTTGTATTTAATTGGGAATTTATAATTTGTTGATTTTTCTAGTATTATTTTAGTTATAAACTCAATTCTTTCATTTACCGCAAAGCTTTTTTATTCATATATTTAGAAACATAAAATTTCCTCTAATTTTTATTTGTTTTCTCATTACTGTTTTTTCTATATTGAAATTATTTTTCCATGGTTGGTTGTTTGATGTTGTCATTCTTTATGATTAGATTGTTTAGTTTCCAATTAATTTTTAATCTATCTTTCTATGACAATTTATTGCATGAAATTTTAATGCAAAGGATGCATTTAATATTTCTGACTTTCTGCTTTTGATTGTCAGTTTTTTGCCCTATGACTTGGACTATTTTTGTGTAGGTGCCATGTACCACTGAAAGAGTATAAACCTTTCCATTATCATTCATTTTTCTAACTATTTATCTAACTATTTAATAATTTTATTCTCCTTTAATCCTTCCTTGTTTATTTAATTAGATTTATCTATATCTGAACAGAGGAAACTAAATTTGTCTAC
Organism: Macrotis lagotis; assembly: GCF_037893015.1. NCBI lineage: Eukaryota > Metazoa > Chordata > Mammalia > Peramelemorphia > Peramelidae > Macrotis > Macrotis lagotis. The sequence continues at coordinate 68,561,757 of NC_133658.1, forward strand.
TTCCTGTAATTCACATATTTTCTCCTCTAAGAATTTTTTCAATATTGTTATTTCATTGTCTATAGTATCTTTTAGCAAGATATGATTTCATTCCTTATCTCTTTAAATTAGAGATTAGAGATTTTAATTAGCACTATCTGAGATCATGATTGCTACATCTTCATTTTTTTTTACTTCAGATGAAGCATAACATATTCTGTTACCACGTTTTACTTGTACTGTGTATTTACCTCTCTGAATCAAATGTGTTTCTTTGAAGCAATGTATTTTGTTTTTTAATCAACTCTGCTATCTACTTTCTTTTAATAGGAGAGAGCATTTCATTCACTTTCACATTTATGATTATTATAATCTGTCTTTTTTTCTGCCTCTTTATGTTGTTCTCTCCTTTCAACTTGTCCCTTCTAACCATTGTTTTGCTTCTGACCAAAATCTCCCTGAACCTATACCTTTTATCACCCTTTTTAAGGTTTCTTTCTCTTTTCTCTCCTATTTTCCTATAGTTAAGATAAATTTCTGTATCCAACTGAGTGTATTATTTCTTTCTCTTTGAGCTAAATCTGATGAGATTAAGGGATAAACAGTCCTCATTCACTCTCTTTTTTTCTTCTGTGTAATAGACTTTTTGGACTTCTTAATTTGATTTAACTTATCCTATTCTACATCTCTATTTCCTCTTCTTCAAGTTTTATAATGTTTGTCCTTCATTTTCAAAGAGACCATGACATCAGGGAGGGGACATCATGATAAGCACATGAAATGGATTTGAATGAAGAGATGCTGTACTAAATCACCAATCTCACTTTTTCCTCCAGAATCATCTGAATACAGTAGTCAGATATGAATCAGGATAACTGTCTCCAAGACCAGAGCTCTATGCACTACATGGTGGCCTTGATGTCAGTAATAATGGAGTTCAAATAGAGCATCAGACACTTCCTACCTTTGTGACCCTGGGCAAGTCACTTAACCCTCTTTGCCTCATATCCAGGACCATCTCCAGTCATCCATATCCACATTTCTCCCATCAATAATGAGTTTTGATAATCTTAAAGATGATTTTAATAAAGTATATTGATAACTTCATCTGAAAACTGTTCATATATCTTGATCATTTATCATTTGGAACTGTCTCTTAGTTTTTATAAATGTCATTCACTTCTCTATGTTTGAGAAATAAGATCTTTATCAAAGAATTTGTTTCAATATTATTCGCCCTCAGCAACTACTACTGCTGGCTGTATTTCCCTTTGTCCTTTTCCCTACACCTCCATTTATTCAATTCTCTCTCAACCTGTCCCTCCTCAAGTGTTTTGCTTCTGACTACCCCTCACAATTTTTGCTCCCTTCTATCACCTACATCCCCATTCCATTTCTTCCACCCCTTTCCTCTCCTACTTTCCTCTAAAGTATGAAAGATTTCTTTGCCCAAATGAGTGTACATGTTATTTCTTCTCTAAACCAATTTCAATGAGAGTTAGGCTCACTCACTAATCAATATAATAAATCCCCTGACAACTGCCTTGACTGAATACCATAAGTTTTGATATGTTGTCTCATTATTGAAATTATCTAGGATGAAATCCCAAATTCTTTCTATAATTTGTGGTTTAATCCACTGAGGATAATCAGTTTCCAATTAGTTTTAGGTCTATCTTTCCATAGATCATTATTGCATGTGATTTTTGATGCATTATGATCTGAGAAGGATATATTCACTATTTCTGCATTTCTGCATTTATTATAAGGTTTTTATGCCCTAGTGCATAGTTTTTGTGTGTGTATCATGCACTGCAAAAAAAAAATAGTATTATTCCTTTCTATCCTCATTCAATTTCCTCCATAGGTCAATCATATCTAGATTTTCTAAGATTCTATTTACCTCCTTAACTCCCTTTGGGTTTATTTTATGGTTAGATTCATCTAAATATGAGAGTGGGAGATTTAGGTCTCCTTCCATTAGATTTTTCTGTATATATATATATATATATATATATATATATATATATATATATATATATATATCTTCCTGTAATTCATTCAACTTCCCAAAGAATTTGTAATATATATTTTCCTCCAACTTTTTACCTTTACTCTATATGTATCTCTCTGCTTCAAATGAGTTTCTTGTTAGCAGCATATTATAGGTTTCTGTTTTTTAATCCACTCTACTATTCACTTATAATTTATGGGAGGGTTCATCCCATTCACATCTAAAGTTATAATTACTAACTCTTTACTGCCCTCTATGGTTTCTTCCTTCTGTTTGTATTTTTCCCCTTTTTTCTCTTTATCCATATTCCTCAGTGTTTTGTTTCTGAATGCCACTGCCTTCAGTGTGTTTGTCCCCTTTTATCCAACTCCCCTTCACTTTCTTTTCCCTTTCCCTTACCCCTTCTTCCTTCTCTTTCTTCTGTAAGTACCTCTTCACCCTTCCCCCTTCTTCTTTTAATATATGAAAGTTTCAATAAATTTCTTAACTGAACTGAGTATGTTTATATTAATTTTAATCCAAATCTGATGAAACCAAGATTCATACATTTCTCACCTCTTCCCTTCTTCCCCTCTATTGCAATTGGTCCTTTCCACCTCATTATGTAATATGATTTACCTTATTCGATCTCATCCATCCTTCCATCTCTTTCTTTTTGTTCTCCGCAACCCCCCCCCACTACTTTTAAGGAGATAAGGTTTTTAAATCATTCTATCAGAGTCATATATAAGTCACTTATGGCTAAGTATATTCTCTTTAATAGTTATAATTCTTGAGAGTTATGAAAATCTTTCAGCTAGGTGTGGATATACCCAGTTTCATCTTCTTTTATAGCAGTTTTTTTTTTCTTTTTACATTGTTTTTGCCTTTCCATGTGTCTCTTGAATATTCTGTTTGAAGACCAATTTTCTATTTAGCTCTGGTCTTTTCATTAGGAAAATTTGGAAGTCTCCTGTTTTGTTAACTGTCCATCTTTTCCCCTGGAAGAAAAAGTTCAGTTTTACTGGATAGTGAATTCAGACTATCCAGCCAAACTGAACTTTCTCTTCCAGGGGAATATTGCATTCAGGTCATTGATCCCTAAATGTTGATGCAGTCAGGTCCTTTGTAAACCTTACTGTGGCTCCTTGGTGTCTACATTGGTTCTTTCTGGACATGTGATGATTTTCTCTTTTATCTGATGGTTCTGGAATCTGGCCACAATATTCCTTGATGTTTTCATTTAGGGGTAGCTTTCATGGAGGGGGTCAATGTATTCTTTCAATAACTATTTTCTCCTCTGGTTCCATGAAATCAGCACAATTTTACATCACTAAATCCTGTAATATTGAGTGCAGTTTTTTTTTATCTCTTCCACATTTTCAGGAAGCCCAATGATTCTTAAATTGTGTCTTCCAGATATATTCTCAAGGTCTCTGGTTTTGCTGATGAGGTATTTTAGATTTTCTTAAATATTTTCTAATTTTTGGTTTTGTTTAACATATTCTTGTTGTCTCATGAAGTCATTGGTTTCCACAGTTTCCATTCTTTTTTTAAGAGAAGAATTTTCTTCATTTACCTTTTGCAACTCCTTTTCCAATTGATCAGTTCTAGTTTTGAAGGAGTTTTCCATTTGACCAATTGAAGTTTTGGGAGAATTATTTTCATTTTTCATTTGTCCAATTGTATTTTCTAAGGATTTGTTTTCTTATTGCTATGTGTTAATTTCTTCTTGGGTTACTTATCCCAAATTTTCCAATTGATTTTTAAACTCCTTCCTAATCCCTACTAAGAAGTTTCCTTTTCTATTTTTTAAAATTATTTTCATCCATTTGTATATCCACCCTCTCTTCTCACCCCTTTCCTCTCAGTAGGGAACAGTCAAGTTAGCATTTTATTTATATATTTTATTAAACAGTTACAAATGACTAATTTTTGGCATGAGGAATTAGTATTAAGGGAAAGAGATACATTATAGATAATCTTTATAAAGTTTTTATCTTTTTACTGTGTGTTTTTTTTTTTGTTTTATTTTCTCAGGTTGGAGATAATATAGAACATAACCAGTAGAATAAAATTTTCATAGCTCTCTGGATTGTCAAGAGGATTTGCTTCCTTCAAGGTCATTCATTTCCTAATGTTATTAATGTGTAAATTGTTATCTTGGTTCTATTTATTTTGCTCAGCATAAAATCCTGTAAGTCAGTCCATGATTCTGTAGAGTCTGACCATTTATGGTTTCTTATAGAATATTATTATTCCATAATATTGATGTGCCATAACTTCTTTAGACATTCCCTAATTGATGGGCATCTCATCAATTTCCAAATCTTTGGCACTTCAAAAAGAATTTGGAACATATAGGAATTTTCCCATTTTTTACAATTTCTTCAGGATAAAGTCCTAGAAATGGAATTGCTGGGTCAAAGGGAAATGCCCAACTTCATTGCTCTTTCAACATAGATTCATATTGCTCTTGCAAAAGGTTGTATCTGTTCACAACTCCACCAGCAATGCATCAGTGTCCCAAATATCCCACACTCTCTCTAACATTGATCTCCCTTTTTCTCATCTTGGCTAATCTAACGAGTGTTGTTTAATTGGCATGGCTCTAATCAATAATGATTTGGAGTATTTTTTCATATGATTACATATAGCTTTAATTTTTTCTTTTGAAAACTGTTCATATCCCTTGACCATATATCACTTAGGGAATGACTTGGAACCTTATAAATTTGGTGCAATTCTATATTATATTTTAGAAAGGAGACCTTTATTGGAACTCCTGTTTGTGAGGATTGTTGCCCAACTTTCTGCTTTCCTTCTACTTTTGTCAGCATTGATTTTATTAGTACAAAAACTTTTTAATTAAATATAGTCAAAATCATTCATTTTGCGGTTTATAATCTGTTCTAATTCTTGTTTGGTCACAAATTTACAGCTTTTCCATAGATCAGATAGTCTATTTTTTTGTTCTATTCACTTATTTATGGTATTGGTATTTATGTCTAGATCTCATCCCATTTTGACCTTACTTGGGTATAAGGTGTGAGATGTGGATCTATGCCTGGTTTTGTCACCATAGTATTTTCCAATTCAACCAACAATTTTTTGTCAGATAGTCAGTTCTTGTCCCAGAGATTGATATCTATAGCAAATTTCTGTAGTCATTTACTGCATTTTCTTTTGAACTTATCAAAATTCACTGATACATTACTGTATTTATTTTATTTTTTTGTTTTAGGTTTTTGCAAGGCAAATTGGGTTAAGTGGCTTGTGCAAGGCCACACAGCTAGGTAATTATTAAGTGTCTGAGGCCAGATTTGAACTCAGGTACTCCTGACTCCAGGGCCAGTGCTCTATCCACTGCACCACCTAGCTTCCCCTTGTGGTTCCTTTAAAAAGGTGTTGCATTCTCTGATCAACTTTTCACAGTTTTCCTACATGACTTCCATTTCTTTTTTCCAGTTTTTTCCCTCTCTTCTTTGATTTTTAAATTCTTTTTTTTAAGCTCTTTGATGAGCTTTGTATTTGAGTCCAATTTATAGACTGCTTTAATACTTCTATGAGTGATTTTTCACAGCTTTCTCCTTCAGACATGTCATTTTTGTCATCTTTATCTGTGAATCATTTTTCTATAGTGAGCACGCTTTCAATTTTCTTGTTCATCTTTGTTGTTGTAGTTCTGCTCCTGGGGTATAAGGGATATACAACCAAGCTTTTATTTTGCTGAGGCTGGGGTCTAATCCCTGGCTTGTTGTTGGACAATATATTGTCTTGCCTCATTTTTATTTTTAATTTATTTTTAAAAAAATTTTATCCCCTCCTTTATTAACAGGATTCTTCCCAAACAAATCCTCTCTTTGACCCCAGGGCTGTCATGGTTCAGACTTTATTTAGGGTTGAGATCCTCCCTGCTGGCTTACTATATATCTTCCAAGACCTCTATTATTATTAAGCTATCGGGACCTGTACTGCACTGTGGCTATAAGCCTCCTGCTGGCTTTCCCCATTCTCCTACCTCCGGGAATTTTCTTCCCCTTTTCTTCCAAAGAGATAGACCTTCACTGAAGATCCTCCACAATGTCTGCAGTTGAAAACTTCTTTGAATGGTCTCTTTTTCTTGGTAGGGTCTGTAGTGATTGTCAGTGATTGTATCATTGGTAGGGAAAAGGTGCGGGAGCATGTTAGCTTTGTGCCACCATCTTGGCTTTGCCTAAGAAGTCTTTCTGGGCTGGATACAAATTCATATTCTCCTCAGAAGTTATAGTTCTCTGTGAGTTAGAGTCTTTGAAGTAGTTTTCTCTGGACCCCCCCCTTTCTGTCAGCCTTTCTTCATTTTCCTAGGATCTTATGTTGGGGGAGGGGCTGACTCATGGACCTTTTGTTTTGGAAGCACTAGGGGCTTCGCCAACTGGGTTTAGTAACTCCAAGTGAGTTGGCCTTTAGGTGGAGGTAAAGGTTTTCTCTGGAGAATTTGTAACTTTGATTTATGGCCCAGACCATAGTCCTGGTGGGGTGGGGGGAGCAGCATGGTCTATATTATCCTTGGACAATGTGGGCTGGGCCCTTGGACTATTTAGTTAAACTAAACTCAGCACTGAGAGAGATCTGCTGCCCAAACCTGACCCTGGGAGGGGGGAGAGGGGAGGCTGTTACTGTGTTTGCTCTGAGAGTCCCTTTCTGTCACAGGGATGGGAAGGGTGGCTCAACTGGTAACATGGGGACTCTATTGAAAATACAGGGCATGTGGTCCTGATCTTCTTGGCCATTGGGGCTGTCCAGATTGATGTCTAGCCTCCATGCTGGAGATCTCCCATCCACGCCTGCCTGCTCACAAAACCAACTCTTCTGTCTCAGCTCTGAGGTTGGTCCTGGGTCTCCTTGCACCACCCCTGCACTCTCTACTCCATGTGTGGCTGAGCCACATTCCCCCGAAGCAGACCGTGTTATTAGATGTTCTTCTCCTTTGCTCTTTCTGGATTTTGTGGATTTGAATTCTGTTAAGAAGCTTGATTCATATTAGGAGAGAAATCCAGGAGACCTTAGCACAGTGCCTGGCTTCTCTCTGCCATCTTGACCAAAAGTCATAATATAACTTTCAATGGTCATGGTTCTTTTTTCTATTTTATTCATTTTTAGCCTATTTCATGTTGAAATTTAAGCTCTTTTTTTAGGTCACAGGAGGCAATATCCTAAACTTCTTGTGCTAGGGGACCGAGTCCTGGTAGCTAGATTTCAGGAGGGTCCTCTGGTGAAGTGTCTTGTTCATTGCATTGGGGTGGATTCATCTAGCTTGATCCATTGTTCTGAGGATTCTGGGGCTGGCACTTTGTCTTCAGCCCTGGGAATGGAGAACTCATAGCTAACCTGCTGTGCCACTAGCCTGTGGAGCTAGGACTGAAGGGGTTAGGTTGCTGACATATGCTAAGAGTCTATAGTTAATTTGCCCAGATGCAGCCTGCTCTAGGCTGTAGCAAGAGTGAGACAGACCCTTCCTGAAGTGCTTCTAAGATAACTGTAGGTGAAAAATCGTATCGCTGTCTTTTTTATGGTTTATGTAACTCTAGGATTCCTTTAGTAGCTTAATAGAATGTTATTTTTGAGAGAAACTGGGAGAACTTAACAACTTCCTGAATTTTATTTGCCATTTTGACTCTCCCCCTTCTTTTTTTTATTCGAATGTTAAAACTACTTCAATAAAAATTGCAGAGAACATTGTTGTTATTATTATGGTTGAGTTATTTCAGTTGTGACTGACTCTTCTTGATCCTATTTGGTGATTTCCTGGCAAAGATACTGGATACATTTTCTTCTCCATGTTATTTACAGATGAGGAAACTGAAACAAATTATATAAAGAAACTAGTTCAGGATCACTTAGCAAGTAAGTGTCTGAGATCAAATTTGAACTCAGGTGTTTTTGGCTTCAAGTACAGCACTCTTTCTACTGTGTCATTTAGCTTCACTCATGAAATATAATAGATGCACTTTAAAAATTCTCATTTTATTAATATAATTGCTTATAATTGCTCAAATAAATTTTAGATTAATCTGGATTCTTACATTTGTCCTTAAAAGTTCATATTCAGCTCTGCACTTTTTAATTATAAATTCGTGAATTTCCTCTATTGAATAAAAGTTATTTCTTTCTTACTCTTAATCTCTGACTCTCTGTCTGTGTGTCTTTTTGTATGTCTGTGTGTCTGTGTGTCTGTGTGTCTGTCTGTCTGTCTCTCTCTCTCTCTCTCTCTCTCTCTCTGTCTCTGACTCTACCTTGCAGTTTTGTTCCCTTGGGAATTTAAGGTTCAAACCAATGGATTTTCACATTTTAACAACTCTCTTTGACATCTTAGGAGATTGTCTTAATGTCCTTATTTCCTTTGGGTCTAGGTAGTATTGGTTAGATCTTCATGGCATAGTTTTGATATCTTGTGCTACTCCATCATTGGTTTGAAACCTCATGAATGCTTTATGATCAACTCATGTATTTCTCAAATGAGATATCTGATATATTATCTCCCATCTCTGTGATATTGAACATGTACATTTGACATTCTTGAAAAACATTTCCTCTCTACACTTACAGCATAGATTTCTACTTTTTTTTTTAAATTAAGGCACAGAGGCGACTAGGTGGCACAGTGGAAAGAACCCATCCATGGAGGCAGGAGTACCTGAGTTCAAATTCGGCCTCAGACACTTAATAATCACCTAGCTGTATGGCCTTCGGCAAGCCACTTAACCACATTGCCTTGCAAAAAATTAATACATAAATAAATAACATTAAGATACAGGTAAAGCATCTTCAAATTATTAGTCATTCATTATATGAAGCTTTTGGTTATCCTATGAACTTTTATTGCTTGTCCTCCCAAAATATACTATATTGAACTATTTGGAACATATTTGTGTTCATTTCCTTTACATTTATTTTATATATGTATGCACTTATTTATATATGTCTACATGTAGCCATATTTTTTTATGTATACCCTTGTCTTCCCTTCCAGATCCTTTTGAAAATAGAAAATTTTATTCCTTAGACTTTCATCCACACTCAGTACATTTTCTGGTATATGGTTGTTGTTTGTCCTTTATTTTTGAAGAGGACCAATGACATCATTAGGTAATGTTTTAACTAGAGCATGAATTGAATTTAAGTGAGGCAGTGTTACCCAAAATCATCAGTCTCATTCTCTCTACCTGAGTCATCACAGTTCATTTGAAAGTAAAAGTCAAGATGACCTTTAGTGGCCCCAGAAACAGTGGATGATCTGATGCATGGTGATAATGTTTGTCCTTCTTTCTCAAGGAAGGCCATGCTATCAGGGAGATTATGCCATGACAAGCACATTGAATTGGATTTTAGTACTTTGTTAAGTCACCAGTTTTATTTTCTCCTTCAGAGTCATCTGAGGTCTATAGCCAGATATGAAACAGTAGATAGCACTGGGAGCAAGACAATCAGGATTTGGTGACTAGCCCAAAGTCACATAGCTAGTAAGTGTCAAATGTCTGAAGTCAGATTTGAACTCAAGTCCTCCTGATGCAAGGGTTTGTGCACTATACACTGTACCACCTAGCTGACTCTGTTGTATAATAGATTTTAATAAATTGTCAATAATTGATTCCATAACATTATCAATAAACAATCATTGAAAGCTAACTTTTAAAGCACTTATGCTATACCTTGGGAATACAATGATAGAAAGGAGATAGTCTTGGCTTTCAAGGAGCTCACATGTTTGCAGAAAAGATGGTAATATATAGCTATGTACAGGAAACACACACACACGTTCAATGTAATTTTGTCAAAGAAGTTTTTTCATATCAGAAAAACTTTCAGGTAGAAGGTGGGACAGGAGTTGATTCTTGAAAGAAAAGAGATTTTCTATGAGGTAGAGATGAGAAAATGATTGTTCCATTTTGTATCTGCTGCTTTGTCTGGTTATGTCTCCATGGGAAAAGATGCCCTTCCTAGGATAGTAGTTTCTATAATAGAAACATGGAAGTGGGAAGAAAGTAGTGCTTGAGAAAATTGATAGAAAATGAATTAAATTTTGGACAAGTTGATTTGAGATGTCTATGGTTATTCAGTTTGAAATAACCCAGTGGATAGTTGGGGATGTGAGAATGGAGAAACAAAGGAAAGAAATAGGCATTTCTTAAATACTTTTTAAAATGTTCTAGCAATTTACAAATGCTAAACAATTTAAAAATATCTCATTTAATCTTCCCAATTGCCCTGGGGCAGATGGACCAAAATTATCCAATTTTACAGTTGAAGAAATTAGGAAGATAAATGTTAAGTGACTTGCTCAGTATCACACAGTAAGTGGATATAGTTGCATTTGAACTAAGTCTTCATTACTTGAAACACAAGAATAAATATCTCTAGCAGAATCATGAAAATTATGTTGCCATTTAAGTAGTTTCAAATTGGGGCATCTAGGTGGTACAGTAGATAGAACACTCACATTGGAATCAGGACAGGAGTTCAAATACAGCCTCTAACACTTGCTAGGTGTGTGACCTTGGGCAAGTAACTTAATCTTGATTACCTTCCATCCAGGGTTATCTCTAGTCATCCTAATTCAGATCAGGCCATTAGACTCAGATGACTGTGAGGAGAAAGTTTAGTCTAGTGACTTAGCACAGACCCCCTTCACTCAAATCTGATTCACCTGCTTGTTATGGTATCACCTTCCCTATGTCTTAGTCTTTGAGAACAAAGAAAATAACCTCATCATCATCATCACCTTCCAATAACATGGCTTAGATCACATTTTAGGTTCATAAGATTTATTGTTTTAATGTAAGAATGTCCCTGAATATAACTTTTTTTAAAAAAGTTGAGCTATCAAAATTATTCTTAAAAAAAAAAAAAACTTCCCCCAAATTTTACATTCCTCTGCATCAACTCTGGATCTACAGGTAGAATGAGTATGAGTAGAAGAAAGCGGTCAAGACACACATCATTATATTGTGATTTCCAAATGGGATAGTAATTTGAATTTTGAAATCATACTATATACCACCTACAGTCACTCAGGCTGAAATACCTACTTGACAATCCATGTGACTACTGGGGAAATTACTTGGCCTCTTTTCGTCTCAGTTTCATCTTTCATAATATGGGAATAAGATCTCTGATCTCCTCTTAGAGTTATTGTCAGGAAGTTATTTTGTAAACCAATTTCTATTGAAAATATATCACAGGAATTTAGAATTCATCCAATCCTACCTCCTCTCTTCATATAGGAGGGGACCTATTATTTTCAGAAATGTGACATTAAGGCACCAGTCTCTCTCTTGCATTTCTCTTAATATGGAATTTTTGATCTTTGATCAAGAAGTGATGTCACCCTTTTAGAGTCTGTAATGGTTACCAAATGGAGCTTTTAATACATTATCAAAATGAAAGGCAAGGGACAGCTAGATGGTGCAGTGGATAGAGCACTGGCCTTGGAGTCATGAGGACCTGAGTTCAAAGCTGACCTCAGATACTTAATAATTAACTAACTGTGTGACCTTGGGCAAGTCAGTTAACCCCATTTCCTTGCAAAAAACAGGAAAGGAAATAAGAAAAAAAAAGATACAGGTTAGACTCTTCAACTACCTGTAAAAACTCTTAGGACTCTTCAAGTATATAGAGCAATCCCCTAAGGAAGAAAGATAAAAAAGATTTAGATCATCCAAATTGTTCATTTTAAAAATGAGAAAACTAAGGTCCAGAGAGGCAAAGTTGTAGGTAGCAGCAGAGCTAAACTGTGATTAGGGATCTCCAAGCTCAATTGCAGTCTTCTTTCCAAGGCTCTGACTCTAAATCCAGTGCTTTATACATTAACAGATTTCTACAAGGGAAACTCTACCACCACCATCACCATCACCCCATTCACAAAAATACTGCATATATGAGTGATTATTTTATGCATATTGGTAGACCTGAAACATCTTTTTTTTCCTACTAGAATGTTAGGTGATTTTACAGGATGTACCCAAGGAGATACAGACCAAATAATTAGGACAAAAGGAAATCTTATTTTCCCAGGCCTTAATCCCATCTTTGCTTTTGAATCAGTACTCTCCTATGTATACTAGACCCTCAAGTCTTCTTTTAGAAATCATTAGAAAACCTAAATAACTTAGTGGTCCATGCCTTTCAGCAGCTTCATCACTTCCTATGGCCAAGTACTTCCCTTGGGTAGAAATCTGATGCAAAGGTAGTTGGAAGAATGGGTGTTGTTAGAATGTATAGGTTTCAACTCAGTATACCTATGAATATTGCAACAATAATTTTCATTTGTCAGATAGAACAATGTGATGATTATTTCATGAAATTTCATTTCCTTGAATTCAAACTGCCCCTTTGCTTTTAAAGGTGGGTTTTAATATCAATGAAAGTATCCACTTCATCTTTGCTGCCCACTGCAATAGTCTGCTGGACAGGACTCCTGAAAACGTTAATTTTCTCCTTTGTAGTATTCATGGTGGTTACAGAAGGAGCCACCAGAGGTTTGAAGAAACCTGTCACAGCATTAGGTTACCAAGTACACCTGGAACTCGTGAGTTTTGCTGTGGCACAGAAAAAATTCCTACATTCTGGTCACGTAGCAGGACAGGTCTATGCCAAGCTTAACCCAATCCCTCCCCACCTCCCCTCAGTCCACCACCCCACCATGCCCTAGTGACCAACCCTGCTCTGTGCAGAGCTGATCCCAGCACAGAGAGTATAGATCAACCTCCACCCATGCTCCAGAGAGGATACTGGAAGGTTTATAAGAGTCTGAGCATCAAGCATAGTATTTAGAACTGGGAGAAAATTCAGATATTCATGTCCAAAACCCTCATTTTTCAGATGAAAAAAACCTAAGGACCTCAAATGTTGTCACTAATCTAAGATAGCAATTTGGTTACAATTTATGTCCATGTTCTCAACCTTTCCTTATAGTTCTTAATTATAGTTAATCTTGAAATTGAAGAAAGTCAAATTATCAAATTTCAGAAAGATTCATGAACTGGTTAGGAAAACACTTTGAATCTTTGTTTTCAGTAATCGTTAATTGAAATCTAGAATTTCCTTTGTTCATCAAAATACATTGACATGATTCTAAGAAGGGGTCACAAACTTCTCACAAAAAAAAGATTTTAAGTTCTTTAGACCGTGACTAAAGACTAGAATAAACTCTGATCATGTCTTAGTTTTGATTTTTGTTTTTATTTCTTAATCAATATCATTAATTAAAGATGAAGAAAGAGAATTTATTTGAAAATGAAACAGGTTTTGCTTTAGTAGAAAATTAAGCTCATTATGTATCAGCTACATGTCAAAGCATTCAAGAAAACAAGATGTCATCAAAGTTAAGACTTTTATGAATGAATAGTGAAGAATACACAATGGGGCACAAGTCCTTCCCCAAATTAAAAATGGTTAAAGGAAATTTTCAGATGAAGAAATAAAAGCTCTCTATAGCCATATGAAAAAAAAATGCTCTGAATCATTATTGATTAGAGAAATTCAAATTAAATCTACTCTGAGTTTGGCCTATCAGATTGGTCAATATGACTAAAAAGGATAGTGACCAATTTTGGAGGAAATGTCTGAAAACCAGGACACTAATGCATTGTTAATGGAGTAGTAAACTGATCCAACCTTTCTGGAGAGCAATTTGGAATTATGCCCAAAGGACAATAAAACTGTCCCTGTCTGCTCCTACTAGGTCTGTATCCCAAAGATATCAGAAAAAAGTATTAAAAAAAACCCATATGTAGAAAAATATCTATAGTAGCTTTCATAATTTCAAAGAATTGAAAATTGAGGGGATGTCCATCAATTGGGGAATAACTGATCAAACTGTAGTATGAATGTGATGGAACACTATTGTTCTAAAAGAAATAATGAGTGACAGGACTTCAGAACAGCCAGAAATACTTGAATGAACTAAAGTTGAGTCAAGTGAGCAGAGAATACACACAGTCAGCAAAATTGGGTGATGATCAACTACGATGGATTTACTCATTTCCAAGAACAATAACCCGATACAATTTTATAAAACTTGTGATAAAGAAAGAGGAGAGAACATGACCCCAGAAGAAAGATTAAATTCTCAGGGGTATTTCAAAGAGCAGATTTGTTTCATAGCATTTGGAACAATTTTACCCTGAAACAATGCAGTGGTTCTCATCAATACCTGAATGAAATGAAAATTTTAATTGTAAGACACAACAGGAAAGGCGAATGAAAGTGCAAGATCTATGGAGTCATTGATTTGGAAATTAATTAGAAGGAGGAATTCAAATTTTTCCTATTATAAACTTTAATTCAATGCAGAATACAAAAAGGTTAGAGAAGGAATAGTGAAGATATTTCCCCACTTCTTTGTTAACTGATGTTTAATGAAGTAAAATGACTTGCTCATGAAATTAGTTACTGGAAGAAGAAGCTTAGAATACAATCATTTTTACCAATAATATTTTGCAAGGTTTTGAGTTTTACTGTTTTTTTTCACTAACTCCCCTCCCTCCCCCTCCCCTTGACAGGAAGCAATCTGGTATAGGTTCTACACTTATAATTGTGGTAAACATAGATCCATATTGATCATGTTGTAAGAGAAGACCCAAATTCAAATGGAAGAAAAAACATTGAAGAGAAAAACTGTCATAATTCATAAGAAAACTTTTAAAAATCGAAGATAATAAGCTTTAGTCTTCATTTAAACTCCAAAGTTCCTTCTCTGGATATGGATGATATTTTCCATACAAATCAGTTAAAATTGTCTTTGATTATTGTAGTGCTGAAAGAAACTAGTTCATTATGTTTGATCACCACTCCGTACTTTTGCTAGTGTGTTTAATGGTCTTCTGCATCTGTTCATTTTACTCAGCATCAATTCATGAATACTTTTCTAAAATCCTGTCTCTCATGATTTCTTATAGAACAATAGTGTACCATCATATTCATATACCACAATTTGTTCAGCCATTCCCCAATTGATGGACATCTCCTCAATTTCTAATTCTTTTCCACTCCAAAAAGAGGTGCTATGAATATTTTTATACAAGCAGAATTTTTACACAAGTTTATTCTTCTTACACCAAGATGTTATTGAAAGTGCTCTGGCAAAAGTTAAATGCCTGACCACTTATCAGATACTGAAGAGACAGTTTTTGCATGAAGTACAAGCTTGAATTATAATTTATATCCAAGTAAAATTGTCTATTGAAGTACATAACTCGTCTAATTACTTGACTACTTTACAATTTTTTGCTATCTCTTTCTCAAAGATTTGAAACTTTAATTTCATATTCAACTGAACAAAGGGACATAAGGCTGCATAAAATTACTAAGATGGTGGGTGTTGATGTTTAAAACTGTCTGAAAAAATATAGATATTTTTATTGTATGACTATTTTCTTATTTTTACCATCTGTCCACAGATGTACATATTGTCATTTAGAACCTGTAGAATATTTCTATCATTTAAGTTCCCATGTTTGTTTCTGTATTATGTAGAAAAAGAATTATAGCCAAAAAAGGGAGAAAATATTCATGTGCAAATAATTAGAATGTAAGCAAGAGTGGAAAACATAGTTCCATAGAAAAATACTATTCTCATTCCCCCATGGAAATCACATACGTTCATTTATTCGTGACTTATTCCAGAAATGTTTAGTCTTCTCTACATTCACACCAAAGCATTTATGAAGGTGGAAACCGAAATAGCATCTTTAATTCATTTCGTATTTCATTCTTGTTGTATCTCATGAGTCAATTTGTTTCTAGGAAAGGAAAAGAAATATGCTGTGGTGGAAAGAACACTTATTTGGAGTCAGGAAACCTAGATTTAAACCTCTTCAAAATTTGTTGACTGTGACCCCCTGGCTAAGATAGTTTCTCTTCTATTCCTCAATTTCCTTTTATTTAAATTTTCTTCAAATTTTGATCTTACCTACTAATAACATTCATATCAAGATAGTAGAGAGAATTTTTCACTAATCAATAGCTAACAGAACCAAGAGAGCAATGTGCACATTAAGAAATATATTGTGAAATGAACAGACTTGATGGAAGCAGCTCCTCTCCCCAGGTTGTAGATGTAGGACAACCCTATCAGACTGGGTATGGACAATGCTATCCCCATCCAGAGGAAGAAAAACAAAATAAAAGGAAAAAAAAATTAAGAAAATCCTTCCTTCAAAATCTGATGAACATTTTATAAAAATATCTCTTATGTATCTCTTTCCCTTAATTCTAATTCCTCCTACCAAAAATGACTATTCTGCAAACATCTTTATCACAAATATGTATGTACAATGTTAACCTGACTGTTCGCCACTGATGAGGGGAGGGGGTTGGGAAGGGAAGGTGGAAGGAAATTTTATAACATAAAAATATACATATGCATATGGATGGATGCTGAAAATCCTTTATAACATGCATTTATAAAAAATCAAATATCAATAAAATAAATGAAAATCATGTAATAGCTAAAGGTATGTTATTTTGAAAAACTATACTAAATATGGAACAATGAATACCTCTACTAAATCCTGAAAAGAGAAAGAGGTCTAGCTTGAGAGTTAATGAGAAAATAATGCAAGAAATTTTCATCATCACAGGAGAATTTCCAGAAAAGTAGTTTATACAATCTCTTTTTTCTTATGTTCTTGAAAGTTGTCTAAGTAATAGATGAAAATATATATACATATGAATATATATATATATATTTATATATATATACATACACTAAATAATTGGGGGATAGAAGCTATATGTTCAAGAATGCTATGTCAAAGCAGGAGATTTTGTTTGAACTGACTTTTCAAAGAAACTAGAGATTTTAAGAGTTGGGAATGAGTAGAAAATACATTCTAGGTATGTATATAAAGTTTTATGTTTGTGTAAAGTTTATGCAAAGTAGTTTATGAAAATAATGGACAAAGAAGATGTAGGATCATGTATAAAGACCAGAAAGATCAGTTTCACTGAACTATAGAGTATATTAAAGGAGTTATTATACAACGAGCTTGGATGGAGAAGTCAGATTCAGGTTTTCAAGTGCTCCAAATGAGAAACAAAGGTTTCTATTTATATCTTAAAGATAATAGGTAAATGATGAAATGTATTGAGTAGGGGAATAAGATGGACATTTTGGCAACTCTGTGGAGAATAGATTTGAGAAGGGGATGAATTGAGATAGAATTCCAATTAGGAGACTAGAGCAGTAGTTTAGCAAACTGATGAGGGTGTAAACTAGGGTGATACTGTATATGGGAAAAAAGGACTGATGCAAAATGTTTTCTAGATAGATTCAAGATGACTTGTTTCTTGTAACAGAAAGAATCAATAAACTTGAGCCTTATTTTCTCTTCTCCAACTCATTTATCTTCTACAAAACACATGTCCAACACTGCCAGTATCCTGCTCAAAAATTCCCATAATGTGTTCCTAGTTCCCTCTAAGATTAAGCACAAGGTTTCCGAACTAGACTATTTTTTTTTTAATAATTTGGCACTAGCCTATCTTTCTAGAATTATTTCACATATTCTTATTCTAAACAATCTGATCTTGATATCTACCATAATTAATACTCCAGCATATTCCTTCATGTTTATGTGAAAAACAGAAATACAATCCATGCTTTGAAAGTGCATCCTGAGCACACCTGCTTCTAGGTATACTTAGTCACTTTTGAGGTTTCCCTAAGGTCCTAAGAAAATTCTTTCTTGACATTTCAAGTCATTGTTATCCTTGCCTTCCTGAAATTATCTTCCAGTTACTTATGTAAAAACTCAAGTTCCTGGGTAAAATAAAGTTTGAACAACCCTTATATTTTAACATTGTTCAATATTTGGGTATTGCCTTCTACCAGACTTTAAGAGAGGGTGCCATTTACTTTAAGCTAATCCCATCACCCAAGAACTAATAGTATTACCTATAGATTAATCCTATCACTTGCAGACTAATCTCAATCATCTGCAGACCAGGCCCATCATCTACAGATTAATCCCTCACCCAGCATTCCTCCCATCACATGGAAACTAATCTCATCTCCCAATGATGCTATAATTGGAGGAGCTTAGAGGACATATCCCCTGTAGATCATTAAAATGGATTGTTTTACCCCTATTCATCAATAGTTTGTACTTTCATGTGGAAAAGTAGGCTGGAGATTGGATTTGGTAGCAATCTCACTCCACATGATTGAGGTTTTGACATTCCAATAATCTCATTTTTTCTTATTTCCAGAGTTTGACTTGAATTGACCAGGGTAAGAAAAGAAACAGGATTTTTTCTTTAAACACTTACATGAATGGCACATCTTCTCCCACCTCAGATCTTATAATAGAATGTGAACTACTTTGGGGCAAAGATTTTATTTTCATTTTTATATCTTTAGTTCCTAACACAGTGTTTGAACACAGCGATAAGACTACAATTCCTTAGTTACACTTAGAGAATTTCTGATTACCACTTTCAGATTCATAAAGAAAGCATTATCCTTTTGTCAATTATTGGATTTGTCTTGTACAAAAAAGTTAAAATTAGGGATGCTATAGGAAAGTAATAGGGAGAAAGATTTTTGTTTGATATGAAAACTTCTAAATGAATAATAATGATTATAGAGTGCTTTGGAATGTAGTTGAGTAGCTTGTGACTTTAAGCTTCTTGACCATTCCACAGTTTTGAGAGAGCTTCTTCATTCATACTCATCTCAAATATTGCCTAATACCAGGTCTTTTTCTATCCTCTCACTTGTTGCCATTCTATTTTCCTCCGACAAAATGATTTTGTGTTTAAGTTTTGTAAAATTTTCAATCACTTTAATTCCCACTTAGGCATGATATCCTAGAAGACATGATTAGTTTCATTTTTATCTTTATAATGTAATATAATACTTATAGCATCTATCACATACTAGATGCTTTAAAATGCCTATTTAATCAAAGGTTGGTCTAACATCTCTGGAGCCTCTTTCATTCTTAAAAGTCTAGGATTCTATGACTTTTAAGGGGTGACCATCTTTTTTCTCTCTCTCCTAGGCTTACTTTAGTCCTTGAAAGAATCTGGCTCTATAATTTATTTCCTGATTTCTTTTTTTTTAAATGTGAAAATACTGCTAAGTCAGAATTCTTTTCTACACAAAATTTATGGCCACCTTCAGTAGATTAACTTCTATTCACTGCTTCTAGTTTTAACTATCAGAGCCATCCATCATTCAACTGTGGTAAATCTCACAATTTTCTTTATTTTCTTAAGTAAAATAATGCTGGTGCCACCCTACTTTCCTACCTTACTTCATGATTAAAAATTTAAAAAAAAATACATATTGCCTATCTCTGAATTTTGAAATTTGACATACTTCTTACATTATCTGCGATTTCTAATATAACGTATCATTTCCACATATGTTTCTATGCTGATATGTCACACTAAGGGAACTCAATGCAAGTCAGAGAAATTGTATCTCCGTATCCCTGATACTTGCTATCATTTAGCACGGCTGAGCAAGTTGACATAAAATATAACACTTTGACGCATCAGGTGGAAAATTTAAACATTGCTTTTTCCAAAGGAAGAATAGATTCTTTATGTTTTAAACTACACTATTTCAACAAGAAGAAGAACACCAAAAAGTTATGATATGGTATTGATTCTCAAAGGGAGCTGAGTTAGCAAAATGTCTATCTTGCTCAAGGGTGGTTTACTCTCCTCTCCTTTTTGACACAATAGGCAGTTCTAACCCACATTGTTCATGGCAAACAAAAAATTATTTTAAAATCACTGAACACAGCACTCAGAGAAACATTCAATTAAATAACTCCAAACTCAGAAAATGTTGTTAGACATAAAATCACTTTCTTTTTGGGCTTTTACTTTTCCTTACTGAAATTCAAGCTTCTACAGAGAGAAATAATAGAAAATAGTCCTGCACAGGAGTCAGTTAGACTAGGTTCAAATCTGAATTCTTTACCTCTCTAATCTTATCATCTCTACTAAGTCCTGCTTTGGTCAGTTGGGTCAACATTTAAAGGAGTCTGGAGGGGAGCATCATTTTGTCAAAACCTTTATTTTAATATGAAGAAAATGAGGTCTGCCTAAGAGATGTTATTCTTCTAACTTTACACAGGTAGGAAGTAGGGAAAGATAATATTTGAATACAGGACTTCAGACTGCAAGTTCAGGAGAATCTTCTTGAAAATTCTTCACCTATATAGACTGAAAGATGAATAATTTTTAAGGTATTTGTAAGGAAAATCCATGCTGTCAAAAACATCTACCACAAATGTAAGTCAGATCCTGTTTATGAAACCAAATAAAAGTGTTTCAAACAAATCCCATACCAGTTGCCCATTACAAAACAAGGTGGTTTTAAGTTCAGGAACACAGGAACACAGGAACACAATTGTAAGGCAGGATTTCTGTATGTTTTCTCCTCTTTTCCTGGTTGCTTTATTCAGAGAGACCAAAGGATTGCTGAGGAGGTTTGGAGAAATTTACAGTTTTTAACTTTTAACTGTAGAGCTTTGATGGGAGAAGACCACAAGGTCAAAATCAAGCCATACTCTATTTGCATAGCTCCAATTTGCTCATCAGGTCTCTGGAATCCTAGTCTACTTCTCACCCTTATATGTTCTGCTCTATGTCCACCTTCCCCCATTGTGGTCTGCATACAGATCACTCCACCCAATCTATTGTCTACTGTTTACATAGTCTGCTTCCTAGCCTGGACATTTATGGTGGACTACAACAAAGACACCATTATCAAGTATAATCCACTTATAAAATGATAGCTACTTCCAGATAAGGACTGGAACTCTTGCCTAATTATATAGCTGCTACTAGGTGAATACATAAATATTGGCCTTATCTGATCAAACTGGACCACTGTGATTAAGGGCAATTCATATTCATTGGAAGACCAAATGTTTTGCCTTACAGCATCTTTCAGCACCTGCATTTTGCAATCTTTTCTATGGTCCATTTTAACTTTAAAATTCTATTCATGAAATCTATCATTCCTAACATTGTAATATTTGGAGCTGAAGACTCATCTCTGTGAATTTAAATCCAGTCTGACACTTACCTAACTGTGCAATTCTGGGCAAGTCATTTAATCCTGTTTGTCTCTGTTTCCTCATGTACAAAAAAAAAAAAAAACTGGAGAAGAAAATGGCTAACCACTTTGTTAATAGAACTCAGAATAGTGTCACAAAGAGTCAAATATGACTTGAAATGCCTGTAAAAATTTAGAGCTGTGAACTTTCTTAAAAGAGTGCTTTTCTAATATAATGTAGTTATGATATCTGATTTTTCATGCAAAAATTGCACTACTCTACTTTTCATACAATGATTTGTGTAAATAGTTTTTGTTCTAAATCCTATCCAAATAAAATAAATTTTTTACAAATTTTACAGTAATACATAAGCATAGGTAAATCTTAAATCTATAATAAAAATGTGACCAATCTGCTCTCATTGAATCATACGGTCATCAGTTTTGATGCAAAATGGATGTTTGAAATGGTCTAGTTTAATTCCTTCCCTTTTACAGTTAAGGAAACTGAGTTCCAGAGAGGTTAAATGACTTAGTCAAAATCTGAAGTATAAATAGTAAAGGTATAATTTGACTCCAGGACCTCAGAATCCATATCCAGTGTTCTCTATACTGTATTATGATAAAAAAAATGTATAAGCCATGGAGCAGCTAGGTGGTACAGTAGATAAAGCACTGGAATCAGGGGGACCTGAGTTCAAATGCAGACTCAGAGATTTAATAATTGTTTAACTGTGTGACCTTGGGTAAGTCACATAATCTTTTTTTCTTAAATTAAAAAAAATGTAAAAAAGAATATGTAAGCCCCAAGACTGGATTTGCTTCATGCCTGAGGAAAAGTGTGAGGAAAAAAAAACCCAAGAAAACATGAAATTTTTACACATAGTTCAATATTCAAGGTAAGTTCATTAGTTGGTCACTTGGTTATCTTTTTTTGGGGCGGGGGGTGTTCAAAGGAAATGGGGTTAAGTAACTTGCCAAAGGTCACACAGATAATTATGAAGTGGCTGAGGCCAAACTAGAACTCAGGTCCTCCTGACTCCAGGGTGGGTGCTCTATCCACTGCCCTATCTAGTTGCCCCCTCCCCCATCTGGTTATCTTGCTCAGTTTTATTACCAATCTAATCATCTGGGACCTAGTGTTAACCCTATGTCCATAGCAGGAAGGCTAGGCATTGGCACAACCAACCTCAGGTTGGGACTTCTATCATGTTATACCCTTATGATAAATAGTCCCCCTCCTTTTCCAGCTGAATGTCATCCATAGTGATCAGGAGTCATCTGGTAAACTAGGAGAGAAGAAGATGGGTGGGGAACCTATCTCCTATGATCATTATCAGGTACGTGCAATAGTCAGAATTCTCAATGTCAAAACCCCATCTCCTACCTTTAAATACATGCTTTGTGTTAGTGTTGATTTTGTTGACTTTAATTTGAAATGCACTTTCTTAAAAATGTATTTGGCTTTTGTGTGAGATTTGTGCTGAAAAATAACCAATAATTTTGGTAATGGTGATAGTTGTTTTTACAAGGGTATCATTCTTCCTCAGATATTCTGGAAAACTTCTCTTAAAGTTCATTTAACAGACTAGAGATTAGAATACCTTTTTCCAACGGAATGCAACTAATAGAATTGTAAAGGTTCAACTCAGAGTACTCTTCTCTTTATAGTACAACATCCTGTCTCTTATGAAGCTCAAATGTGTCAGCATTCATGGTATCAACTGACATTCAGTCAGCATTCTAAGTTAGAAGATTTCACCCATCTTGGAAAATCTCTGATGTTTGAAGTAATTATGAATATGCACATATATTTATTTGTAGTTTCCATCACTGCAACCCTCCCTCTTCATAGAAAAATGAAGATATCATTTTATTGCCATGAGAAAATGAAACTTTAATTTTATGGAAAAAATAAGAATTGTTAGCAAATTCACAGGATTCAGAAAGTGAAGTTCAATAAAAATTCTCTTTCATGAAGACAGAAGCAAGGTTTTGTTTCAGAGAAGCCACCTAGAAAATGAGGACAAGAATCACTGTGACAGAGAAATACAAGGATTCACTGAGACTGCACAGGTAATTTGTAATAATAAGCAGCCCCAGCTGAAGGTGAAACATCCATTGACATGGGCTTTACCAAATGGGCAGATGGAAAACATGATTGACTATTATAGTAACTTGTCAAGGTAGATTAATGTTGGTTATTACCTGGGAGTCAAATGGAAATCCAGGCTCCAACCAAAAGATTAGAAAGAAGACAGAATGCCTCCATAAGATACTAGACAAGGGAAATGTTGGGAAATAGAAACATGTATAATATTAGGAGAAAGGGAAAGACCTTTGTCTGGAAAAATAAAACACAAAAATTATATTAGACCATATAATAGAGTAAAGTTAGTGTCAGAAATGACCAAGGTCTAAATATCAGCCCTGTCAATAACTATGGGAGTCTGTGAACTTCAGGTTTCTTTTCAGTATAATAAGAATATTATCACTTGAATAAACTGCAGCCTGCATCTAATGGCCCTGTTAGTGGGAAGGGAAGCAAAAGGAATGAAGTACATGCTTTGGAAAGCTTGAATCTGTGTGAATGTTGCTGAATTAATTATGAATATCATAGGTGACCATTCATATGAAGCAAACTTCAAATATAAATCATATGACTAAAAAATGAAATAATAGCTCTCATTCACATTACATTTTTATAGTGCTTCATAAATATTTTCTCATTTTCCTCATTACAAATATAGGAGCCACAAAAGATATAAAACCACAAAAGCCATGGTTAAGTGATTTATCCAGGTCACATAGTAAGAACCAGAAATTAGATTTGAACTCAAGTCTCCCTGGTTCTGGACCCAGAACACTATCCATTTCACCAACAATGAAGGAAAAAATGAATCTTTTATATGAAATAGTATTAATATTAGTAATTTTGCTTATAAATATTTATATATAGCTATATGTATATACATATATAGCTAGCTATACATATATATATATATATATATATATATATATATATATATATATATATGGAAAAACAGATTCTGTTCCAGGAAGAATATGATAAAGCAAGGAAATCTATGGTAATTTCATTATTATTTGATTGATATATATATATATAATATATATATATATATCATTATTATAGGAGGGTGCTTGAGACTTGCAATTTAATCTGTATTGAGGAACAATTTCTCTACTAATAGAGACTACAATATAATATATATATGTGTGTATATGTATATATATAATATATATATATTATATATATATATGTATATATATATATATATTATATATATATATATATATATGATTTGATGTCTTTAGACTATCCTAGAGTTAATTCAAAGATTAAATGACAATGTCAATTTTCTAGTCACATCACTGATAAATAAATGAAAGAATTTGGATAAAAATTTGCTTGAATCCTGCCTTACTAAATTTACTTACAGTTTATCACATTTAATACACATGCATGTCTGTATCTGCACATAAGAGAAATGGAAATATATGCATATGTGACTATAATATAGATATATACATCAAATAGCTATCTACTTAAATCTTGTAGAGAGTTGTTTGCTTATTCTCTTTTTCACTATCCTGATTGTTCCTTGTGAACTGAGTTTATCCATTAAGTCACATAATCCAGATTCAGTTAATTCCCTATTGTGCTAAGCAGTGGTGATACAGAAGGCAAAAGATGGTCTCTTCCCTTTAGAACCACACAATCTAGTAGAGGAATTCAGTATGCTAACAACTAATTATGAATGTTATAAATAGGATAAACAGCATGTTATCAAGCCAGCTAAGACACTGGAATTGGGAAAGATTGGGAAAGGTCAGTGTCTGCCATATAAAAGGAATTTGCAAAATGGCTGTTTTCTAACTGACTGATTATCCACAATTCTATTTTTATAGCATCAAGAAAAAAAAAAAGAGCTATTAATCAAATGGAAGGGAAAAATCATTTTTTGCATTAGATATAGTATGCTTACAAAACCAAAGAAACAGACCAAACAAATAATAGCTTTAGAAAAACATCAGGAAACAAAATAAATCCACAATAACATTAGAATTTCTTTACAATTTATGAAAATGAAGAGAGAAAAATAAGGGAAACAATACCAAATATCTATTAAATTTATAGATTTTTAAAATTTATATTGCCACAAAAGGACTCAATTAAGGTTATATGAATAATTTTACCAAATACAATTTACATGAATAAAGGCCAATAGTTGCAGAAAGTTTCATTATTTATGGCTGTTCCATAGCAAGATAACAATAATGAAAAAACACAATTAATTTATAGGTTTAAGATTAGGAATATTTAATCATCTATCAGTTAACAATTTGGGTAGAGAACTACCTAAAAAAAGGCTCAGAGATTGTTTTAAGGGAAAAAAAGCATCAAAAATTTCCAGGGGAATGAAAACATTAATAACAAATGTGACTAGACTGTACCAGATTTTAGATTATTTTACTTTGGATTAAGTGATCAAAAGATAAGAGAAGAGCCTTCTAAAGGGAGCGATTGTTCCAAATTTCTAATATGTGAAATACAAACCAAATCAATTCTAAAATTTCATTTCACAAAGACTGAATTCACAGAGATAGCAAAATGGAAAAAGTCAGTTTTAGGCACTCACTGTCTTTTGAGTTGTGTATTAGCACAAAAATAAGTACAGCCATTCAGAATTAGGAAAGGTACTAAATTATCCAAACTCATTGACTCAGATCCATCTACTATGCATGAAATAAGGTGAGATTAAAAAAGGAATTATTTAACATACACCTTAATATTTGTAGTACTTTATTTTGTAAATTATAGAATACTAGAGAGCAAAGATCATCGTTAACTCACAGAATGTGTCAGAATATGTAATAACATATATTATGTATATCTATATTCTATATACATATATGTATACATATACATGCATATATATACATAATGTGCATATAATTGGATATATTATTCACTTTGCTTATATGAAACTTCTATTATCTATCTAGATAAGGGTAGCTAAGTGGTGCAGTGGACAACATGGCAGGCCTCAAGACTCATTTTCCTCAGTTCAGATCTCACCTCAGATACTTGCTAGCTGGGTAAATTTGGGCAAACCTCTTTGCCTCAGATTCCTTATATGTAAAATGAACTGGAGAAGGAAATGGCAAACTATTTACCTTTGCCAAATGTTCCAGTAGCTTTGCCAACTATCCCAGTACCAAATAAAGTCAAAGTCTCAGACATGATTGAATGTCCACTAAAAATAATCTATTTACCTGTAGTAACAACGTTCTGACAAGAATTATTTTTCTTCCTTCACCTCAGATCCCAGGTTTGTTTTTAATTATTTTTCTTTCTGCTTTAAAGTCCCGGTAGAATTCCTTTAGGGACAATTTTTCTTTTCTTAGAGGAGAGAGGCATTCTGTTAAGTCCATTTTCTTTTCAAAGTAGGAGATCAACCTGGACTTGTAGTTCAGGAAATAGTCATTTGCCTCCACATTATTTAAAAAAAAAATTCTCAACTCAAATAACTGAAAAGTGATTTTACTGTCCTTTAAAATTGAGATTGCTATCTCTATTTTATTTTTTAATATACTATTTACTGGTTATAGCAGCTCACACAATTTGGGGATTTATTGGACTTGATGGTGGCTGAATTCTAAATTTCTGAATTGTTGCTACCTCTTGTACTTACTCTATAAGCATCTCAAAATAAAACTTTTATTTGATTGTGTCTAGTTTTATGCAAAAGTGAATGCAAGAAAATGATTGACAAAGTCCCAGATTCCAACATAAACTCAAAGAAGAAAATGCATATAATCAGAAATGCAGATTATAAGGGAAAATATACATTTACCAACCTGAAGTTGTTATTAATATGACATTTTAATTTTCTAATGACTTCTATCAGACAGTTAACATGTACTTATTAATCACATGTTATGTGGCATTTCCTATTTCT
The DNA here is from genome assembly GCF_037893015.1 of Macrotis lagotis. Lineage (NCBI taxonomy): Eukaryota > Metazoa > Chordata > Mammalia > Peramelemorphia > Peramelidae > Macrotis > Macrotis lagotis. The sequence goes on from NC_133658.1 coordinate 68,588,773, forward strand.
TATTTCTCATTTAATAGTTTCTGAATTTCCCCCATCATTTTTGCTAAACCATTTTTAATGTTGTGAGTAGTCTGGCCCAGATGAACAAATGTGGGCCTATACATCAAATCACTGAAAGTTTCTTACTCCATTTCTACTCCAATGTTATTTTGTTCTCAGACAACTTTCCTTCTAGATCAGTAATGAGCTCTTCACTCATTATCACATGCTTTCATTTGCTAAATTTGAATCTCTGGGCTGTCCTCCTGACTTGGGGGCCACAACCTTTATGGAATGTGAATGTTTAACTTGAAAAGGATAAGTCTATTATCAATCCAGCCTTCTGCACCACACACCATCTTCATCACTCTCATATCCTGCCTGCTTTTTTCCTTCTTATAATGACATAGTCTACTAGATGTAAATGCTTGCTGTGAGGGTGCATCAATGACATTTTGTTGTGTTTAAGGTAAGTTGAAGATAGTGTTAGGGATGAGAAAGTCAAGCAACACCCAAAATTTACAGAAAAACAACTTTTCCATCTCTAAGAAGACTGTGTTTAACTCCATCAAAAATGATAGCAAGTGAAGCAGGATTTTTGACTCAATAGGAAGGCAGATGAGAGAAAATTGTATGCTGACAAAAATAATTCAAAATGCTTCAATGATACCCTGAAAGTTATTTATGAATCAAAGACCTCTGGTGCATTTCAAATATTCAATGTTGATGGAGTCATCCTTATCAGTGATAAAGACAGAATCCTTGATCAATAATTTGAGCATATTCATAATGTTCTAAATGAACTATCATCAACCAGTTGCTGAAGCCATTGACCTTATGCCTCAGTTTGCATTTGTTCCCTCTCAACTGAAGAAGAGTCATGAAATGCTATCATGTTAATTCCAAGTGACCAAGTGCCCTGCTATTCATTCAATCCATGAGAGATCTACAAGGTAGGACATCCACTGTTCATATAGACACTAATTGAAATCTTCTGGATTAAATAGCACGAGGAAGTTATCCCCCAGCAGATCAAGGATGTCCCCATTGTCTTTCTTTATAAAGGAAAAGAAAATAAACAATCTTGTAACAATCACAGAATTTTTTCTTCTTCTCTCTGGTTAACGGTCCAAGAGCCAGTGACTTCAGAAAGCACCAAATTTTAGTCAACATATTTGCTGATTGACAATTCCAAGAGAAATGTTGGGAACAGAATACAAGCCTGTATATACCTTTCATTGACCCAACTAAGGAATATGATACTGTCAGTCATGAAGACTTATGTAAGATCATGACAAAAGTTGGTTGCCCTGAGAAATTCATCAACATCTCTTGCCAGTTCTAGATAAAGGCAAGTGCTCTTACACTTTTCTAGGCACCAGTGGAGTGAAACAGTACTGTATTCTTGCCCCTATGCTTTTTTGACATATCTTTAATGATGTCAGATGTCTTCAGCAAGAATGAAAACAACACCAAGATCAACTTTGGCACTGATGGAAAACTATTTAACCTGACAAAGCTGTAAGTCATGACCAAAGTGGAGCAAGAGTGGACTTTGTTTGAAGATGATTGCTCAATAAATGAAACATCTGAGGTTGAAATGTTAAAGTGAAGATTGTTTGTCTACCAATTGTGCTAATTTTGGCCTAACAATGAACAACAAGAAAATAGAGGTCCTCTTCCAGTTAACACCAAATCATGAATTTTGAAAGTTGGATGTAAGTTCACTTGTTGTCCAATCATTTTCAATTATGCCTGACTCTTTGACCTCCATGAGCAAGCCCGAATAAGCAGTAGTTTTGTAAAGGGCATGTAAGATATGGAAATCCAAGCATCTCCATTCCAAATGTGCCCAACCTGTGTTAGAGCCTTCTGAACTCATATTGGACTGATCAGCTGATCACCGTACCCTTAACATTGTGATGTCTTTGGTACTCTTTCTAAACAAAGGATTAATAACAACATATATTAGCCCAGTAGTAAGCTATGGGAATATAAGTAAAAATAGAAAGTTAGCTTTAGCCATTTAAGAGCTTACTTTTCTAATGGGGGTAAAAAACCTACTTAAAAGGACATTAGGAATTAATTTCCAAGCTTTACTTTTCCTTGGTAAAGACAATCCCAGTTGAAGCCTGGAGAGACATAATATATGATTGATCTAGGAACTCATTAAATACATTTTTGAGGAGTTATGCAGTCAGAGGAAGAGGCCACAGAGGCAGAGGGTACTGTAACTGTCTGAATTCCTGACCTAGAGTGAGTTTTCTTTTTGGGAGCCAGGTAGAGATAATCTGGAGTATAACCTGAGGAGGAAAGGATATATTTATTTTCCCTAGAGTCTTTATGCAATCCCTATAAGATTCATATGTGATTATTCATGATCCATTTGAGTTTTTTTGGGGAAAGGCAATGGAGTGGTTTGTCCTTTCCTTCTCCAGCTAATTTTATAAATGAGGACCTGATGCAAACAGAGTTGAGTGACTTGACCTGGGTCACACAGCTAGTGTCTGAGATCAGATTTGAATTCTAGGAAGACAAGTCTTATTTACTACAGAACTAGACCTCTAATCTAGCTGTCCATAAAATGTATAGAATTGCCCATAGTTTAGACAACTACTACCCTGTTCAGAGTAAATATACTTCTGAGCACTTCTGAACAAGCCATCATTTTTCCATTAGACCTGCAGTATCTAAAAAACTCACTTTTCTCTCTCTAAGCAACATGCTTCCCAAGAAATACATGAGGGGGGCGGAGTCAAGATGGCTCTGTGAAGGCAGGAATTCTGAGAAACTACTTCTCCCCAAAATCCAAAAGCCATGAAATTATGGCTCTAGCCAAAAATCTAGAGGGCAGAAGCCACAGTAAGACTGAGTGATACAATTTACCAGTTCAAGTCAACTTAGAAGATCTCTGGGACAGGTCTGTTCCAGTGGGACAGGGGTTGGGAAAAGCTGCAGCACAGTCACAATCATAGCACAGTACAGCAAGGCTGAATGCCTGGATCCATGGCTGACGGGGTGGTTTAATCATCCAGAAAAGCCAGAAGGGGTGGTGAGAGAACTCTGTCACACCAGAGTGAGTGTGGAACTGAGCTCTAGCTTCAGAGCAGCCCTGTGTTGAAAACCTGCAGTGGGAGTAAGCAGAGCCACCCAGTACATCCTGAGCTCTCAACCCATAAATCATAAAGGGGTCGGGGGATACTGCAGAAATCTCTTTGCTTTCCTTGGGACAGAACTCGACTGCCCACACACAGATCTAGATTGCAGTTTGGGCTTCCACATTATCATAGTCGAGTAGAGGCCATCCTCACAGCTCCAGGGCAGAGGGGAGGGACTGAAGTCTCTCATAAGACCTTGGAAGAATTAAGATCCCTGTGGATTGTCCCCAAAACCCCAAAGCCTTGGAGATGTGGCAAATAAGTCATAGGTTGAGGAAATGAGCAAACAACAGACAAAGAAGAATCAGACCAAAGAAAATTACTTTGTTCCTAGGGAGGACTAAAATACATACTTAGATGGTTAAAAAATCATAGCTTCTATACCCAAAACCTCCAAGAGAAATATAAAATGGGCCCAGGCTATGGAGGAGCTCAAAAAACTGGGAGGAAAAATGAGAATTATGCACATGAATCATGAAAATTAAGCCAGCAACTTGATGAAAGAAATACAAAAAAAAATACTGAAGAAAATAACATGTTTAAAACCTGTTTAGGCCAAATGGAAAAAGTAACACAAAAGGCAAATGAGAAGAAGAATGCCTTAAAAAGCAGAATTGGCCAGCTGGAAAAGGAGATATAAAAGCTCTCTGAAGAAAATTGCTCCTTCAAATGCAGAACAGAACTAAAGGAAGCCAAAGACTTTGTGAGAACACAGGAAAAAGTAAAACTATTCCAAAAACCCCCAAAATTTAAAGAAATTTTCTCATTGGAAAAACATCTGACCTTGAAAACAGGTCCAGAAGAGATAACCTAAAAATTATTGGGCTCCCTGAAAGTCATGAACAAGAAAAGAGTCTAGATTTCATTTTTCAATAAATAATGCAGCAAAATTGCCCTGAAATACTAGAAGTAGAGGGTAAATTAGAAATTGAGGAAATTCACCAATCACCTCCTGAAAGAGCTCCCAAAAGAAAAACTTCCAAGAATACTATAGATAAATTCCAGAACTTCCAAATCAAAGAGAAAATACTAAAAGCTTTCATAAACAAGCAATTCTACCATGATGGCTCTATAGTCAGGATTATACCAATTCTAGCAGCATCTTCATTGAGGACTCATAGAGCTTGGAATATAATATTCTGGAAAGCAAATGATCTTGATTTACACCTGAAAATCAACTACCCAGCAAATCTGAACATGCTCTTTCAGGGGAAAAGAAAGATTTTCAATGCAACAGGGGGGCTTTTAAACTTACCTATTGAAACAATCAGAGCTGATCAGAAAGTTTGATCTTCAAGTACAGGGCTCAGGTGAACCATAGAGGGGGTGGACAAGAAGAATTAAACATAAGGAACTTAGCAATGTTGAACTGTTTGTATTCCTGCATGGGACAAAGATGCTTATAACTCATATGAACTTTATCATTCATAAGAGCAGTTAGAAGAAGCATATATAGACCAGGCACAGGAAGGAGTTGAATATGATGGTATAATATAGTAAAAAGATGAAGTCAATGGGTGATAAAAGAAAGTACTGGGAGAAAGGAAGAGGAGAGGATGAAGGGGCTAAGATATTTCACATAGGAGTCAAGAGGAAGCTTTTACAATGGAGTGAAACAGGTAGAGAAGAGGGGAAATGAATGAACCTTCATTCTCATCAGAAATGGCTCAGAACAGAAATAACATACACACTTAATAGAGTATTGAAATCTATCTTACCCTAGAGAAAAATGAGATGAAAGGAAGGGGATATGGGGGAATGAAGGGAGGAAAGGCGGGAATAAGTGATAAAAGAGAGAGAAGATCCTGGGAGAGGGTACTCAGATACAACACACTTCTGAGCAGAGACAGGGAGAAAGGAGAGAGAGAATAGAAAAAAATGAAAGTGGGAATAGAATGGAGGGAAATACAACTAGTAATAGTAATTGTAGGGAAAATATTGAAGCAAATTCTTTGGTGGACTTGTGATAACAAAGGCAACTCATCCCGGAGACAGAGCATTGGAATCTGAACACAGAATGAAGTACATTTTTTCTGTCCCACTATTCTTGATATTTCTCATCCTTTTTTTTGAGAGGGAGAAGTTATGATTATTCTCACAACAAGATTATTGTAATAATATAAAATAAAAAGTAAATTAAAAAAAGAAAATGAATACATTAACTTCACTTCTTCAAGAATAATGCTATTCTACATTTCATTTTCCCTGAAGATCTATTTTCTGAGTTTCAAACTTGGGAATTCTTGAACTTGGGGTTATCTCTGATGCAATTCTAACAAAAGAAGCATATATGTTTGTGTGTGCCATGTGCTTCTCCATCAAATTACTCAATATCCTACTGAATGAATTTACTTTTGTTTCCCCCCCATTGGATTCTAGCTCCTTAAGAAAAGGGACTGTTTTTTTCTGTCTTTTTGTATTCCTAACATTAATAATAACCAGCACATAATAGGTGTTCATTAATACTTATTGATTGCCTAACTGGAATAACTACTCTCAGGAGATGTACAGAAGAAAAAGTATAATTCACTTATATCCTGTTGTAAAACTTTATATCACACCTATAGTTTTGCCATTTTTTAGTCTGCCTAAGTTTACTCTTAGTAATTCTAGTCTGACCTGTTTTGAAAGTAAGCTTAGGCAAACTCGCTGGGTCATTAACATAAGGCAGCCTATACAAATTCAGGGGGAATGAAGCTTTGTGAGTAAATAAATCATTTTCTGCTCCCACACATATTCTCCCTCCACTCCCCCCCCTGAAAAAATATAAAGTCTGTTCTGTCATTTGAATAAGAAAATATGAAAAGAAAGTTTGAGAGGGGAACGGATTTAATTTTCACCTCATTTTTAGAAATTATAAAGAGGGCAATTTCTCTGACAACAGTTCATTCAACTGAAACTCAGGCAACCAATCATCACTTGTTCTCCCTAGACTCTCATCTTTTCAAGGTGCTAGAATGAATGCCCATTTCATACAGAGATAGATATTTGAAGTTTCTCCAAAGAAAGATTCACATGCACAACATTATCAGATTGATTGAAAAAGACTCAAATTTATCAGGGCTTCCCGTTATTAATGTAGTCCTTTATACCACCATCCTCCTCTCTGCACAGATCTTTTTTAATTCATTATTTATTTTCGTCCATGTACATGTATATTTTTTAGTTACAAAATTTCCTTCCACCCTCCCTGCCTACCCCTTTCGCCTCAGCAGTGAACAATCATGTTAGCCTTGTACATATATATTTTGATAAGCATGTTTACAAATTACCAATTTTTGGTATGTGGAATTAGGAATAAGGGAAAGTGATACTTAAGAGATAATTTTTGTAGAGTGTTCATCAGATTCAGAAGGGTTTGTCTGTGTGTGTGTGTGTGTGTGTGTGTGTGTGTGTGTGTGTGTGTTTTGTTTTGTTTTGTTTTGTTTCATTCCTCTAGTTGGGGAATAATATAGTACATAGGGTCAGTCAAATACATTTGTTCTAGATCTCTGAACTGCTCAAAGGAGCTGCTTCCATCAACATTGTTCATCTCAAAAAATTGTTGATGTGTACATTGTTCTTTTGGTTCTACTCCATTCATTCAGTCCACATCAGATCCTGCAATTCATTCCATGTTTCTCTAGAGTCCAATCATTTACGATTTCTTGTAGAACAATAGTATTCCATAGTTTTCATGTACCATATTTTGTTTATTCATTCCTCAATTAATGGGCATCCCCTCAATTTCCAATTATTTGGCATTACAAAAAGAGCTGCTATGAATATTTTGGAACATGTAGGACTTTTCTCTTTTTTATAATTTCTTCTGGATATTGACCTAGAATTGGAATTGTTAAGTCAATGGGTATGAACAATTTTATTGTTCTTTGGGCATAGTTCCATATTGCTCTCCAGAAAGGTTGGATCCCTTCATAACTCTATCACCAATGCATCAATGTCTCACTCCTCCAACAACCTCTCCAACATTGATAATTTTCCCTTTTTCTCATCTTGGCTAATGTAGTAGGTATGAGATAATACCTCATTGCTATTTTAATTTGCATTTCTCTAATCAATAAAGATTTGGAGCATTTTTCACATGTTATGTAAGGCTTTAATTTCTTCATTTGAAAACTGTTCATATCATTTGACCATTTATCATTTAGGGAATGACTTGTGATCATATAAATTTGATGCAATTTTCTATATCTTAGAAATGATATCTTTAACAGAACTAACTGTGAAGATTGTTTCTCAGCTTTCTGTTTTCCTTATCAAAAATAACAGCATTGATTTTATTAGAGCAAAATCTTTTTAATTTAATCTAGTCAAAATCATTGATTTTGCAGTTTATAATGTGCTCTAATTCTTGGGTGTTCATAAATTTATCCCCTTTTCATGGATCAGATAGATTCCCTCCACAAATCTTAATGAAAGAAAGTAATGCTAACAGATAGAAGTAAGGAATGGAAGCATTCATATCATGGGAGGAAAAAAAATAAGCAAAGAAAATGTTTTTAAAAAGTAGTATTAACAGATTAAAATTCAAATATATTGGAAATAGGAAATGGACCACTTTAAATTGAATTTAATATCTATTTTAGAATAGTATTTGCTGGGTATTGTTGGGGCCAGATTGTGAAGTGCCAAATGGATACATTAACACTTTTATCCTAGAGATAAAAGAGAACCTCTGAAGCTTCTTAAAAGGGAGAGTAATACGATCAGAAGCAATTTAGGAATCTCAATTTGGGAATTACATAAGATATGAAAAGGGAGGAAACAATTCAGGGAGACTAATTAGGAAACTTCTTCAGTGTTCCAATCAGGAAATGAAAAGGGTTTGAAACAGGGCAGGTTATATATTAGTGTAGAGAAGGGAAAAGATTCAGGAGGTATTGACAATTTAGCTATACTGGTTGAAGAATGAGGAATGACTTTCAGCATATCAAATTTTCAAATTTGATTGTATCCTCAACAATTGAGTAGACTTTGGAAGTAAAATAATGAATTATGATATGTCTATGTTGATATACATATATGTTTTGATAGATAGATACAAACATAGATCTATTATTTGCACAAAAATGGTCAAGGGAAATCCAGGAGAGTTGTTCTCAATAAGAAAGAGACCATAAGAGACAGAATAGAATAGAACCCTCAGGTATATGAGTAGGAAGAAGCTCAAAGATTATGAACATTGATTGAGAAGAAATGGCCAGATAGGAAGAAAATGAGAAGAAAGACAAGTTATGAAAATTAAGGAGGATAGAGTATCAAAGGTGAGGGGTGTAATAAAGAAGGTCAAAACCTGCAGTGAAGTAAAGTGGGTAGAATATTTATAAAAAAAATCAGATTAATAATTAACATTTTTGATGACTTTAGAGACAACAGTTTTAGGCATTTACTTGGATCAAATTCAGACTATATGGAGTTCAGATTTGAAAAGGAACTAAGAAACAAGAAGAGAATGTCTAGATACTTTTTGAAAATATCTTTTGTGTTTCATATCACTAGAATTTCTCCCACGAAGCTTTCCCTTCCTTTTTCAAAGAGATGCCCCTTTAAAAAATTATGCTTTGCAAGATAAAAAAATGAAAAAAAGCAAAAAGAGAGGGGAAAAATCAGCATAATTTATCAAAGTTATGAAAATATATGCAATGATGCATATCCATGTAGTATCTTTTTAAATTTTAAACAGCATTTAAAGCTGTTCTTCGAAATTTAAAAAAAATCAAGAAATCAAGTAACATTTAATTTAATCAATAATGTTTAATATAATCAGCATTTAACCTATTCTGTGCTGAGTCATTTGCTGAAATCTTTGGTTACAAAGACAACTTTTACCCCTAAAGAATAAAACATGCAATGAAAAATGACAACAGGAACACATTATTTCACAATTATCTTTCTCTCCTTTTTGTAGTCATTTTGTATATTGCTTTCCTGGCTCTGTTGACTTCACCCTGAATGAAATTGTGCAAATCTTTCCACGTTTCCTTTTTTTTTCAGTATTTATCAAATTTGTAGCAAAGTATATATTAATGGATCACTATTTTGTGTGGAAAGCTTGTCCTAGGAATGCAGATGTGAAAGAAAGTAATAATATACTGTAGGACATGAACAGCTAAAACAGTAACCTAATATTTAATAGACTAAAGAATGCTTAAATAAAGATGAAAGTATTTTCTATGCTGAGTAAACAAAGCAGTTTTGGAGAAGATTTAGAATAGTATCTTGCAAGATGCAAGATGTTATACAAAACTAGCAGTAAAGGCAGAGATTTGCCTGACCTCTCCCAAATTCTCTGCCAAACAACTTTAAAATAATGTCTCAAAATTAATTCTGAGGTGGAGAACATCATTAAAAACAAACTAGATAATTTTGATTACATTAAATTCAAAAGGTTTTGCATAGGCAATATCACTGTAACCAAGATCAAAAGAAATCAGTAAATTGGGAAACAATTTTTGCAATTAGTGTTTCTGACAAATGACTCATTTCTAAAATATACAGAGAACTGAGTCAAATTTTCAAAAAAACACAAGCAATTCCCCAACTGACAAATGGTCAAAGGATATGTATAGGCAATTCACAGATGAGGAAATCAAAGTGATCCATATTCATATGGAAAAATTGCCCTAAATCACTACTTATTAGAGAAATGCAACTTAAAACATCTCTGAGATACCACCTCACACCTTTCAGTCTGTCCAATATGACCAGAAAGGACAGTGATCAATATTGGAAATGATGTGTGAAATCTGGGACGCTAATACCTTGTTGGTGGATCTGTGAACTCATCCAACCTTTCTGGAGAGCAATTTGGAATTACGCCCAATGGACAACAAAAATGTGCATATCCTTTGATACAGCAATATCAGTACTGGGTCTATACCCTGAAGAGATTATGGTAATGGGTAAAAACATCACTTGTAAAAAAATATTCATAGCAACCCTGTTTGTGGTGACAAAGAATTGGGAATTAAGTGAATGTTCTTTAGTTGGGGAATGGGTTAACAAACTGTGATATATGTATGTCATGGAACACTATTGGACTATTAGAAACAAGGAAGAATGGGAATTCAGGGAAGCCTAGAAGGATTTGCATCAACTGATGCTGAGTGAAATGTACAGAAAAAACATTGTACACCCTAAGAGTAACATGGGGGATGATGATCAACCTTGACGGACTTACTCATTCCATTAGTGCAATAATGAGGGACAGATTTGGGCTATCTATTAAAGAGAATACCATTTGTATCCAGAGAAAGAATTGTGGAGTTTGAACAAAGAACAAAAGAACAACTGTTTCCTTCAATTTAGGGGAAATAAAACCGTTATCTTATTATGTAATTTTACTATCTCTTATACTTTATTTTTCTTCCTTAAGCATATGATTTCTGTCTTATCACATTCAACTTAAATCAATGTATACCTTAGAAACAATATAAAGACTAACAGATTGTCTTCTGCAAGGGGTGGGGGGAGGGAAGCAAGAATAGGTGAAAAATTGTAAAACTCAAAATAAATAAAATCTTTCTTTAAACAAAAAACAATGACAGGGTGGTTAGGTAGCACTATGGATAGAGCACTGGCCCTGGAGTCAGGAGCACCTGAGTTCAAATCTGACCTCAGACACTTAATAATTACTTAGCTGTGTGGCCTTGGGCAAGCCACTTAACCCCATTTGCCTTGCCAAAACCTAAACCAAAAAAAAAAAAAAATAGTGTTATGCCAATCCAAAAAAGAAAAACAAAACAAAATGAAAAACAACCCTTCAGAATCTGTTGAACACTTTATACAAGTATTTTTTATGTATTTCTTTCCCCTTATCCTAATTCCTCATCCTGAAAATGGCTACTCTGTAAACATGTTTATCAAATGTATGTATGTACAATGTTAACCTGACTATTCACCTCTGAGGGGAGGGGGATGGGAAGGTAGGGTAGAAGGAAATTTTGTAATTTAAAAATGTACATGTGCATATGAATTAAAATAAACAAATAATATTGGCTGCGTGAAAAAAAACAATTCTGACAAGACAGAATGAACAAAAGGATATGGTGAAACAATTTTCTAGTCCAAGACAACTTAAAAGATCAGAATGAGAGGTCTGCCCCATGATAGTAAGAGTGGTGTGTATAGAACAATACCCTGGAAAAGCAGAAGCAGTCTTGGGCACAACTCACTCAGCAGTAGTTCCTTCTAAAGCTCTCAGTCTGTAACGGTAAAGGGGTCAGACAACTGGTCAGAAAAAGATTACAGGAGAGCCTTCCTGGCACTGGCTACAGCATTCCATGGCATTGACCTACTGCTTGTAGACTAAGGATAAAGAAAAGCACTAGAACATGCAGCCTCAGAGGTCCATGGATTCCAACCATAGTTTTAGGGTATAATAGACTGCTTCTTTTTTGTTTGTTTTCCTGAATCTTCATCTGTATCCTGGGTTTGAATCATAGATTTCCTTCAGATTTCTCACTTGCTTTTGGGGGGTGGGGGAGGTGGGGTAGGTGGGTCTTCTTCCTCTAAACTGCTTCAAGTAAGTGATCTTATCAGTTCCCTAGTATTTATTTACTTCCTCTTTGCTAATAATTCTCAAACTTCCTTATGTTGTTCTAAGTTCTCTGTTAGCCTCCAACTCATTCATCCAACTGCCTTTCTGACATCTCAGATTGAATGTCCTGTAGGCATCCAGTAGATGCAAAATATCTAAAACAGAACCAATAATTTTTGCACATAAGCATCCCTCCTGCAATTTCTCAGTTTCTATAAAGGGCAGCAACATCTTTCTGGTCTCTCAGGCTCACACTCTAGGTTCCTTGTGTAACACTTGTTTATCTTTCACATTCTCACCCCCATTCTATTGTCAATGCATGTTGATTTTACCTTTACAACATCTTTCACTATCCCCCATTCTCTATTCTGAAACTGCTACCACTCTTGCTTGGACATTTCCTATCTCTTACCTTTATGTTGCAATAACTAGTTGAGGTGTCAAGCGGTCTCTACTCTCCCAATTCTAATCCAACTTTCATCCTGCCCAAAATGTGATTTTTCAAAAGCACAAACCTCTTTATGTCACTCCTCTACAAAAAAAAAAATAATCCAGAGGTTCCATATCACCTCCAAATTCATATAGAAAATACTCTGGCATCCAAAGCCATTCATAACCTGTCCCCTCTCCAATGTTTTCAGTCTTTATAAACCTTACACCACAAAATATATTCCTCAATTAAATGACACTGGCCTCCTGGATGTTCCACTCAGTTCTTGGCGTTTTTCTAGCTATATATAATGCTTTTCCTCCTTATATATTTTCTATCTTTACCTCTTAGCTTCCTTAAAGCCTAAAGCTGAAATTTACTATAAGACGTCTTTTCAATGCCTCTTACTCTTATTTATTTCTTTATTTATTCAGTCATTCATTCATCATTTGTTCATTCATTTGCTTGTATTCTTTATTTATTTCTTACTTATCCTGGACAGATATTGTTAATATATATTTGTTTGCTTCTTGTCTCCCCCATTAGATTGTGATCTCTTTAGGGCAGCAGTTACCTTTTCCCTCTTTTCATGTATACTATAATTCACACAGTGTCTGCTATATAATTGGTGTTTAATAAATATATATTGAACCATGGTTTTCTTCTATCCTTCCTAATTGATGCTTTCCTATGACTTTTAATAATAGAAATCAGACCAAAAAATATGCTTACTCAAGACCCTGATGCTCCTCAGTAATGCAGAGAAAGAGCTAAGTTCATCCAGCTACAGAACTGACACCGACTTTGATTTTCTTCTCCATTTCCTCAAAGCAGATGGAAGATTTTGTCCAATTCCAGGGCTTCCTGGCTGAACAAGGGAGGAAATGCCAGACCACACATCTGGCACTGTCAGTTTGCCAATTGACAGTAAACCCAGTGAAATGAGCTTTCTCCATTCACTACTTAAGATCATGAAATTTAGATCTGTAAAGGACCACAGATACCATTTAGTCCAACGTCCTCATTTGACAGTTGAATAGTCTGATTCACAGAATTAAGTGACTTGCTTATGGTTAGATTTAAGCAAAGCTAAAATCTGAATACTATTCCTTTTACTCCGAATCTAAAAACTCTCTTCATTTTGTTTATTGGAATCACTTTGTTTCTACCTGAAAGAAAAGCAAGAATTATAAGCATTTAATGCACCCTTTCTTCCCCAATTGCACCAGAAATTCATCCTGATAAGTCAGCCATGCACTGTCTCTTAATCCTCCCTGAGAAGATAAATGTGCCCTGCCCAGTAGATGCCCAAAGAAGGTTCATTGCATTCTGCATGCTAATGAGGCCAATTAATCTTTTTATTATAGGCTTCTTCACTCTCCAAAAATGTTTGTCAAATACAGAATATTAATAAATTATTAAAATATGATACACTGAATAATTAAACTCACAAATGCCTGATTTATCCTTAATGTTGTTAATGATATTTTTAAAAAGGAAAAGTTTTGATAACATATGTTTGGGCCAGGATAGGAAGAGATGAGCAAGCTGTTCCTCCTGGTTGTTTATTCTTAGAAACTTTTCTCGGGGAAGCAAAATGCCAAGGACACTGCTAATGTCTGTATGGATGCTGACTGGCTGAGAAGCTTGGACTGTTCCTTGTTCCTTCCTCTGCTAAGTTTTATTTTTGCTTGCTGCTCAAAAGCTCTGTTCCTATTTTAAAAGATGTTGAATTCCTCTATTTTCATTTTTTGAGGTTTTAAGGGTATCTAAAAAGTTGGTAAATTAGCTGTATACTATTAAACTTGTCATTGCAATAAAAAGATTCACCATATTGGAACTTAGGAGCAAGAATAGAGAAAGAAAAATAGATAAGAACAAGAAATATCTGGTGATGATGATAATTGAACTCATGAAAGCCAATGTAATCACCTGGTGATATGGTAATAAAGAAAAAAAAAGTAAAGAGTAAGTTAATGAGCCAACAAACATCTATTAAGGACTTACTATGTGACAGTTTAGGACAGCTAGGTGGTGCAGTGGATACAACACTGGCCCTTTGAACTCAGGAGGACCTGAGTTGAAATTTAATCTCAGAAACTTGACACTTACTAGCTGTGTGACTTAGGGCAAGTCACTTCACCCTTAGTGCATTACCTCCAGAGCCATCTCCAAACATCCTTATCCTTATCTGTCTACTGGACCCAGATGACTCTGGAGTAGAAAATGAGACTGGTTTAGCAGAGAATTGAAATCGAATCCATTTGCTTATTTTGGCATCACCTTGTCCTAGTCTTCTTCAAGAATCAAAGACAAACAGGATCATCATCATGGTCCCAAGTCATGGGGAAAGCATTCTTTCAGTGATTATCATTCCTACAAAGAAGTTTCCTCTGCTTAGAGCATTCATTATTCCACATCAGGGAAGCAAGTAGAATTATACATATGTATTTATGCATGCTTTCATCATGTGACTGATGCACTATGATTTGCTCTAGTATTTATGCTTCTTTTTTTGTTTGTGAGGCCATGGGGTTAAGAGACTTGCCCAAAGTCACACAGCTAGGTAATCATCAAGTGTCTGAGGTCAGATTTGAATTTAGGTCTTCCTGACTACAGAGCTGTTATTCTATCCACTGTGCCAACTAGCTGACCCTTCTAAAACACTTTTGAAAGACTATTTCTTCCTCGATTTTCTAATTTGCTTGGAATGCCACCTTTTATAACTATACCTATATATTTCTTTTTAACCAACTCTAAACATTATTTCTTTTAATTAATATTTTATTTGTTTTCCAATTGTATGCAATAGTAGTTTCTACCTATAATTTTTTTTAAGGTTTTGAGTTTTACAATTTTTCCTCTACCCTTCCTTCCCTCCCCCATCCTCCCACAGAAGGCAGTCTGATAATCTTTACATTGGTCCATGCTATACAAGATCAAAATTGAATGTGTGTTGAAAATTAAATAATATCCTTGTGAAGAAAATAAAATATTAGAGATAGCAAAATTATGTAGTACATAAGACACTTTTTTTTTAAATTGAAGGTAATAGACTTTGGTCTTTGTTTAAACTCTGAAGTTCTTTCTCTGGATATAGATGGTATTCTCCATCACAGGTACTCTAAAACTTTCCCTGATTATTGTATTGATGGAAAGAACAAGTCTGTTAAGGTTGGTCATAAACTCCATATTGCTGTTAGGGTATGCAATGTTCTTCTGGTTCTGCTCAACTCACTCACCATCAGTTCATACAGGTCTTTACAGGCTTCTCTGAATCCCCATCCTTTCTGGTTTCTAATAGAACAATAGTGTTCCATGGCATACATATATACCACAATTTGTTTAGCCATTCCCAAACTATAGACTTACATTAGATTTCCAATTCTTTGCTACCACAAAAATATCTCATATAATTATTTAAAACTACTTTGTAATATTGTAAAATGCTGATAAATTTCTAATTTTTGCCAGAAAATGCAGAATTTCTGTAAATCTAGCTATGGTGTTTATTAGAATATAAGATAACTTGTTTAACAGGGCATACTCAGTATCAAGCATCATAGTTATCTGCAGTAAACTTTTAGAAATGTTTAGAAATGTATTTCAACATTCAGTATTTTAGAAATGGGATTTAGTATTTCAACATTTGTTATCCAGCTGTTGACAGTCACCAAGGGAAAAAAATCAGAACAAACCAGTTAGAAAAATAACAAATGACCAAGTATAAGATAAGACATCCAGAATCAGTAAGGTTACAAGCAGTTAGAGATGGTTTACACTCAAGGGAAAGTTTGAGTGCTGGGGACAGGTCTAAATTGTTATTCTTATACTCTCAAGAAATAAAAAGAGAAGAAAAAAGAAAAAGTGAAAGAAAAAATTTTTTTAAAAAAGGAAAGGGAAAAGTCACGATATGATGGGATAGGTATTCAGAACAAATATTGTCTATGAAGTTCTATCAGCATGGAGGCAGTTAGGTTGCACAGTGGATAGAGCACTGGCTCTGGAGTCAGGAGGACCTGATTTAATAATAACCTTGAGCAAGTCAATTGACCTCATTCCCTTGCAAAAAAAAAAAAAAATCTGTCAGGGAACTCAGAGGCTTTTGCATTCCAGAGAATATACTCCATTAGAGCAAATACTGCTTACTATTAAAGGAAAATCATAAATGCTTTCAATAAAAATGAGTAGTATATGTAATATATGCTTAGATATTACCATTCAACTCCACCTGTTTTCCTGCAAATGATTGGATCAAGACAGAAATTTTTCTTCTTGGGATCTACAAACAATTAAGTAATTTCCTTCCCAAGTCTAAAAGCGGATCTTTCTGTAACTAAACTTTGCAATTCCTACTGAGAGGTGATTTGGGTAGTGACTCAAGGGTTGGCCTCAGAGCCAGATAGGTATAGCTTTAAAATATCACTTTTGAAACATTCTAGTTATAAGACTCTGGAAAAGTGATTTAAACCTTTTATAGTCTAGGAAACTCTTAAAGGTACTAACTTTCAAAGAAGAAGCAACATGAGTTGAGAAATGAAATTCTTTTATTCTGCATTTCCCTATATCAAAAAACTTACAATTCTTGACTTAATATTCCAAATTGTCTAAATATATCTTCCATATTGTCTCACTCTCCTAGAATTCTTTCCTTCCTCACATTAACATAGTAATTTATGTATAGGGGCAGCTAGATGGTGCAGTGGAGAGAGTAACAGACATGGAGTCAGGAAGATCTGAGTTCAAATCTGGCCTCAACACTTAATAATTACTCAGTTGTATGACCTTGGCCAAGTCACTTAATCTCATTGCATTGCCAAAAAATAATGATTTATATACATAATTATGGGCCACAGTATTAGAGTTGGAAGATATTTTTTGAGGTGAAATAATCTCATTTCATAATTTTGAAGATTTTAAAACTGAGGTTTAGAATGCCTAACTGGCTTATTGAGAGTCCTCCAGGGAGTATGACACAGGGTTAGAATTTGAACGTTCTTTGTATTTCAAATATAGCAGTCTTCACACTTTTATTATTATACTCTGCATTATCTGATAGTTACCAAAGGCAAAGATTACTTTTCTTTCTTTCTTCTTCTTCTTCTTCTTCTTCTTCTTCTTCTTCTTCTTCTTCTTCTTCTTCTTCTTCTTCTTCTTCTTCTTCTTCTTCTCCTTCTTCTTGTTCTTTGTTCTTTTTCTTCTTCTTCCTCTTCTTTTTCTTCTTTTCTTCTTCTTCTTCTACTGCTACTAATTTTTCGTCTTTTTTTCTTCTTCCTCTTTCTTTGTCTTCATCTTCTTTCATCCTCTGATTTCTTCTTTTTTCTTTTTCATATTCTTTTTGTCTTCTTTCACTTTATATCACCAATGTCATGAATATAATCAGCATTTCATAATTTTAATGGAATAAATTGAATTTAAAAGAAAGTGAAAATCAATGGACCTTGCTAAAACTGTCAATATCCAATAACCTATTATATTAAATACCTTCTTTCATTCATTTTGATCTATAAAACTAAAAGTCCCAATGTCATTAGGTGTCTAGATGGCATGTGGAATAGAATACTGAATTTAGAGTCAAGTAGATTTAAGTCTAAATTCTTCCTCAGACACTTCCTAACTTGTATAACCTTGAGAAGGTCACCTGCAATTTCATTTTCTTTGTCAAATGAGTGTAATAATAGAACAGGAATGTTTGTTGTAAACATCAAATGATATTTTATTTATGTATATATGAATACTTATGTGTGCATGTATGTAGTACTTGACAAATTTGAATTCACCCTATAAATATTTATTATCATTATTATTGTTATTATTATTCTAATTGCAATGTTTAATATAATTTGTAATTAACTTCTCTCCACAAAACTATTTTACCTAATTTCTTGTATTTGCCAAAAAAATTGATATTGATTGTACATAACTATATTTCTAATAATTATAACATTTATAATAATGTCATACATATTTCTATATCTGCAATGGATTCCTTAGTTCCAACTTCTTTTGAAATATTTTCTGTTCAAGGACTCATTCAAAGTCTAATTCCTTCTCTACACACACAAACACACAGACACTCACATAAATACCTGATTATCAACTCTGTGAGAGTAAAGTCTGTACCATATGGTATATGTTTTAAGTGGGTTGATGTGGGTGTGATTATGTGTAGTATCATTAAGGCAAAAACACACACACACAAACACACATACACACACATACATATATATATATATATGTATATATATGGTGCATCATAAAATTTACCAATGCCTCATCTGTATGAATATAGGGTGGGTACACAGCTTAGCATTTACTCCCTGAGTCCCTGACAATGTCTTTCCTTTACAAGCCAACCAATAAATATCTTAGTTCTAAGTAAAAGACTAATTAAGTTAAATCTCAGAGCAAGCGATTCAGCCCCCACCCATACACAAGGATACATTCCCTAGATGGTATAGAAGGATCAAAGTCATATATGACTGTAGAAAACATACTGTAGGTGCTATATGTTGTAGGGAATGCATATGGTCAGGGTCCACACAAATTCAGGACAATGTACATTATTTTGCAGTATTGTCAATGTCTTCAGCTTATGTCATTAGACAGTCTATATTCTCTACTGAACTGTGGTTCTTTCTGTTCCATTATCTGTGCTGCAATATCCTCTGCTGAAAACCTCTGATATTTGTCTTATTCCTTGTTGTAGATCTACTACAACTAGAGGGATATCTTGTGTTACTTTCTAGTTATCAACAGAGGAGAAATTCATGGGAAGAGAAGTTTTATTTCTAATTATATAATTTCCAAAGTATTGATGATTTTAACTTCCTTTAAGATTATGCAAAAAAATTCAGAAGACAAGTTCATTGTAGTACACTACTGACTTTGGTGTGTAACAATGGACCAATTACTTCCCCTATCTTGACTTCAGTTTTCTCATTTATCAAAGGAAGGGGTGGGAAAAAAATGTCTTCCAAGATCCCTACCTAATCTAGTATGTTGAGACTCTATATTTACTTCTCAAAAATCTAAAGTAGTTTCTCCTTTAAAAAGGATATTGTCATGAACTCAAAAAGATCTAAGCTTTGAAACTGATGTTTTAACAACAAAAAAAGACCTGAAAGAAAAAAAATGGAAAAAATGAGGGAAATGCATCTATGCTGAACTTATTCACCCTCAGGTCATCTCTCACCCTCCTCTGGGGGAATGAACTTAAAGCAGTTAAAAAAACTGAAACTTAAAGCTAGTTGACTTTCTCTTATCTGAAAGAAGCCACTTGTCTACATCTATGACTCAGATTATTTTTTGCATATTAAATTATAAGAGACAGTTCCAGCTGGATCCATCAATGTATTTATAACTCAGCCACATAATTTTCCTCCAGGCTGAAAACTTGGCATACATGCTCTCAGCCTGACTGCAACTTTTAAAGATGAAAAAAGAAAAATAATTGTGACAGTTTTTAATATCAAAGTCCTTGTCTACACTTTGTGCATAATGGGAGCATTTCATTCCCATAGAGTGCTGCAAATCACCAATTGTGCCAGCAGGGTTCAATAGATTGAGAAATTTGTCACATTTTCTTCCTCAACACTTTGACATGATTCCTATTTTCAACCAAAGGGATCCTCCCTCAGCTAATTTAGGTGATAAACCTTCAAAACTTTAGTATATGGCTTATGATGAACAAAAAAAATCTGGGCTCAAGTGACTAAACAACCTCTTGTTAATGAACTTGTATAAACTGAGGTAGTTCTTGGTTGAAAGATTTTCAACCAATGTACTTTATCTGAAGATTTTTTTTAATCTTGTTAGATCCATTCTTGATGTAGCTCTACTCAAAAAACTTTATAAAAACTTAGAATTCCATTAATATCCAGATAAGACAGTGGAGTAAGATGAAATTGATGTCAGAGAAGATAAAGTTCTGTTGCTAGATTCAGGAAGACACACTTGTAAATTCATTCTAAGATATTTACTAGTTTTGTGACATTGGGCAATCATTTAAAATCTCAGTTTGTTCATTTGTAAAATGCATGTTATTGTTGTTTCTTTACTTCTCAAAGAAGACCATGACATCAGGAGATTATGCCATGAAGAGCAAGTGAATTGCATTTGAATGGAGGGGTGCTGTGCTAAGTCATCAGTCTCACTTTCTCCTCCAGAACCATGTGGATCCAGTGGTCAGATAGGGTTCAAAATAACAGGGGATGAAGAAGAGGAAATAAAATACTTAACTCCATTTCAGAAAAGGAAAGTGAAGAAATCATCAATAAAGTGCCCAAGAAAAGCTTACAGGTGCAGATGGATGTACAAGTGAATTCCACCAAACATTTAAGGAACAAATAATTCTTATTCCACATGAACTATTTTTAAAAATAGGAGAGTAAGGAGTCCTGCCAAACTCCTTTTATGACAACAACATGGTACTGTTACTTAAACCAGGAAGAAACAAAACAGACAAGGAAAATTCTAGACCAATCTCCCTAATGAATATTGATGCAAAAATCTTAAATAACATTTTAGCAATGGGTCTACAGCAAGTTGTTATTAAGATAATATGCTGTGATCAGATAGTATTTAGACCAGGTAGGCAGAGATGGTTCAATATTAGGAAAACACTCAACATAATTGAACATATCAATAGCAAAACCAACAGAAAACATGTGATTATCTCAAATGATGCTGAAAAAGCCTTTGATAAAATGTGACATCATTCCTATCAAAAACACTAGAGAGTTTAGGAATAAATGGAGTTTTCCTTAAAATAATAAATTGTATCTGTCTAAAACACTCAACAAATATCATATGTAAGGGTAAAAAATTCAGAGAATTTCCAATAAAATCAGGACTAAAACAAGGGTGTCCATTATCACCATTACTAATCAATATACTATTAGAAATGCTTGTTGTAGCAATAAGAGAAGAAAAAGGAACTAAAGGCATTTGTCAGTGAGGGAGCAAAGGTTTCATTCTTTGCAGATGATATGGTGGTAAACAGAGAACTGAAGAAAACCATCTAAAAAAAAAACACCTTGAAACAGCAAATTCAGGAAGGTAGCAGGATATAAAATAAAAAAGCAAACAAATCATTAGCATTTATATATATATATATATATACATATATATATATATGTATATGTATATACAAAGTCCAAGAGAAAGAGTTAATAAGAGAAATTCCATTTAATGTAACTACAGACAACATTAAAAACTTGGGAATCAGCCTCCCAAGACAAACCCAGCAACTGTTTGAACACAGTTATAAAGCATTTCATATTCAAATAATGTCAGATGCAAATAATTAGAAAAACGTCAATTGCTCCTAGTTAGACAAAGTTAATTTAATAAAAAAATGACAATTTTAAATTACTTATTCAGTGCCATACCAATCAAATTACCAAATAACTATTGTCCTGAGCTAGAAAAAAAAGTAACAAAATTCATCTGGAGTACTAAAAGGTCAAGAATAGCAAGGGAACTGATGAAAAAAAAAAGGTAAAGCAAGTTGGCCTAGCTCTACCAGATCTGAAATTATACTATAAAGCAGTAGTCATCAGAACTGCCTGGTACTGGTTAAGAAACAGATAAATGTATCAGTGGATTAGGAAAGGTTCAAAAGAAACAACTTTAAATGACTACAGCAATCTACTGTTTGACAAACCTGATGACATCAGCTCCTGGGATAAGTTACTATCTGAGCAAAATTGTTGGGGAAAATTGGAAAATAGCCCAAAACTAGGCGTAGATCAACATCTTATACCCGATACTGAAATAAGGTCAAAATGGGTACAGGATTTAGACACAATGGGCAACACCATAAATAAATACTAGACCAAGAAATTATCTATCAGATCTATGGAAAGGGAACAGATTTATGACCAAACAAGAATTAGAGTATGTTATAAATGGCAAAATGAATGATTTTGGTTATATCATATTAAAAAGTTTTTGCACTAATAAAATCAATCCTGCTAAAATTTGAAGGAAAGCAGAAAGCTGGAAAACAATCTTCACAATTAGGTGTTCTGATAAACATCTCATTTCTAAAATATATAGAGAATTACATCAAATCTATAAGGTTACAAGTCATTCCCCAATTGATAAATGGTAAAAGGATATGAATAGTTTTCAAATGAAGAAATGAAAGCTACATATACTCATATGAAAAAATGCTCCAAATCGTTTTTGATTAGAAAAATGCAAATTAAAACAACTCCTAGGTATTAACTCACACCTATCAGATTGGTTAAGATGAGACAAAAGGAAAATGATCATTGTCGGGGATGTTATTTGTAAAATAACTTGGCATATTGATGTGTTGCTGGTGGAGTTGTCAAAAGATCCAACCATTCTGGAGAGAAATATGAAACTATGCCCAAAGAGAAACAAAAATATTCATTCCTTTTCCCCCAGCAATTCAATTCTAGGTTTATGATGCAGAAGAAACCATAATAAATAGGAAAAGTCCCACATTTTCCAAAATATTCATAGCAGTTGTTTTTACAGTGGCAAAAAAATTAGAAATTGAGGGGATTTCCATCAACTGGGGAATGTCTAAATAAGTTATGGTACATGAATGCTAAGGAATATTATCATTCTATAAGTAACCATAAATGGTCAGACTCTAGAGAAGTATAGAATGAGTTATTTTGTATTCAGCAATTACACATTATTATAATTATACTCAGAAAGCTTAGTGATTGCCTCTGTCCTAAAGTTCATTCTCCTTAGCTTGCCATATAAGGCTTGACACTAAATAAGTTCTCCAGTCAAAAGATAGTATCCTTGTAAATTATACCTTCTATATTTTAGATAATACATAAAAATTAGATAATATGTAGAAAATTAACATATTTGACTTGAGATGTAATGTACAATGTTCTTACATAGTATATCATTGTTATGAACTTTATCATTTGTTTAAGTAATATATAACACATAAAAAATATATACAGGTATTATATATAAATTAACATATATAATGAGATATAATGTATAATGTTCTTACATGGTAGGTGAGTATAGAACAGTATTATAAATTTTATTATTTGTCTGGGTGGCTGAGTGGAACAGTAGATTTTGTTGAGCCTATAATCATTTAGTACTGTTTGTTCCAGTTTCTTTATCCTTCTCAGCTGGAGAAGAAAACAGCATTCCAGTATCTTTGTCAAGAAAATCTAAGATGTGAATTACAAAGAACTCCACACTACTGAATAGCATCATTTGTTTGTCATTCTTCCCATAATCAATGTTTTATCATCATGCAATTATATGTTATCTTTTTTCATTAGCAATAGAATATCATATGTTAGTTCAATTATTTTCTGGGTCATATGGACACATTCTATACAACTTGTTGACTCCACATGGATTCTCTGTTGCTTTATGGGCAACAGTCCTTCCTTGTACATTAGCCAATGACTTAAGTACTGGGTCTCTGGACATTTCAGAGCTATAGGGGACCTTCATTTCCCTTCTATAAATTCAAGTTACATATAGGTTCTGCCTCCCAGAGAGATATACATTAGGGATATTACAAACCAAAAGTTCCCTATAATTTTTTTTCCCTTCTCTTATTTTTCCAGAAAATAGTTGTTGATGAGGATAGTTTTGGTGGAATTTCCCTAGACATACAGACAGATTCTTATTTTGATTAAAATCCTACCATAAAACCCTGTCATTTCAGTCCCTCACCAGGTAGCTTTGCTCTGAAGCTTTATGTTCCCAATTTCATGATAATCCAGAAAATTTATTTATGGTTACCTAGTCAATTCCAGCAATTGATATCACTTTTCATTGTGGTTATGCTTCATGAAGAAACATGGACAAAAACCCCAAAATCTCCCCTTAGTACTCAAGAAAAAGGGAAAAGATATTAATATGGGTGGCTAGTGTTGATAATGACTTGTTTTTATAGGGTCTTCACTTCTTTTGGAGAAGAATTTATAGTCCCAGAACTTCCTAGACTTTTGTTTACCTAATATAGAGTAGCTTTTCATTGATCAGTTGTTCTGTATTTTATAATGTCGTTGATTGTATCTTAGGGCTCTCTCCAAGATAGACTTTCTGACAACAAACTTGAACTTCCTAATCTTCCAGTCTTCTGTTCTGAATCTAGTTCTAGTTGCTCCCATAATATGCTTCTTTTAACTTTGAAGAAAAAAAGATATTTTTCTTAGTAGAAATACTGGTATTTTGTAAATAAAATATATAATACACGGCGTATATCTATGTTGTTCTTTTAGGTTTGGTGACTTTACTTAAAAGTGTATCTTTTTATGTGTTTTGGTTGCAATAGTTAATTTGGAAATATTAATTAAGGGAAAAACTGGCAATGGATTAAAAGCCAAAGGCAAGAATATATCAGTTTAAAAAATCAACTAATGCACCCAGACAGTCATTTTTTTCTATATTCTAAAGAATTGGCCAATGGTGTCCAAACAGCAAATATGTTGTCAATCCTGTCTCTATCCCTGATATACTTTTAAACCTCTTTCTATTATAACATTTCAATAACCTAATCTTATCACCAGAGGCACTTCTTCCACAGCAAACATAGCAACTCAATTGTCTGACTTTGATAGTTTCTGTGAATAAACAAATCCACCATCCTGAGGCCACTTTGGTGGCCAACCTATTGCATAAGTTAGGCCTAAGGCAACAAATATAAGACCTTAACAATTTATTTTTTAAGATTTTCCATTTTGGGAGAAGTTTCTTGGAGATTCTTGTAGTCTAGTTGGCATGACTATTAAGAATCCAGAATCAGACTCATAAGTCCTGTGCTCACTTATGAGTTCAGCATTTTTGTTCTAGAATCTCTTTTTTTTCTAGGATCTCTTTCAATAAATCAGGGTATATCTTTTCCTCAGTGCTGTATGGTAACCTGAAGTTTTGGAAAATGTCTCCTTTACTTTCATTATTTTAAGCCTCTATTAGTCATATTGCCTTATTGTTAGGGGACCATGACTATCACTCTGCTTCCATATCATCCTCTAACATGATTAGCTTTTAGTAAAAAAAAAAAAAAAAGATTTTCTCACCAAAGATATAACAATAATAAATGATAAACATTTTTCTTAGTACAAAGGGTATACTGTCCAGTGGTATAAAAGAAAGTAAACTTAAACTTAGTTCTGCTTTTATTTAGCATTGGTTCCACCAATGTGACAAAATATGTTATGATTGCTATTGAACACTTTTGCTGGGCTGAGATTCCAAAGGTCACTCCTCATTATCGTTTCTAGTTTTTTGTTACATCAAAATTGCTTAGGCTGCAAAAGTGGACCCTGAGACTCACTGTTTTATTCTATTTTTCTTGGTTATTTGGTATTTTATTTTTCCCAGTTAAATGTAAAAACAATTTTAACATGTTTTTAAAACTTTGAGTCACAAATTCTATCCTTTCCTCCTGTCCCACCCCCCATCAAGAAAGCAAGAAATTGATATAGGTTTAAAAGTATATTCATGCAAAACATGCAATAATAGTCATGTTGTGAAAGAAAATATAAAACTGGCCCCCAAAGAAACTTTAAGAAAAATAGACTAAAAACAAAAGCATGTTTCAATCAGTATTCAAATATTATCAATTATTTCTCTGTGTAGAGATAGCATTCTTCATCATAAGTCCTTCAGAATTGTCTTGGGTCACTGTTTTGCTGAGAACAGCTAAGTCATTCACATCTGACATAGTGCAATATTGTTGTTAGCTTGTACATGTCACTTTGCATCATTTTTTTCCAAGTTTTTCTGAAAGCATCCCACTCATCATTTCTTATAGTGGAATAGCATTACATCATAATCACAACAAAATTTATTCAGTCATTTCCCAACTGAGGAGAAATTTCCCCTCAGTTTCCAATTTCTTGCCACCAGAAAAGAGTCTCTGTAAATATACCTGTACATAAGGTCGTTTTTGCTTTTGTTTTTCATTTCTTTTGGAATACTGACTTAGAAGTGGTATTGTTAGGTCAATGGGAATGCATGGTTTTATAACTTTTGGACATAGACCCAAATTTCTCTACAGTTTGGTTGAATCAGTTTATAACACCACCAAAAGTGTATTAATATCTCTTTCCCTTAATCCTAATTCCTCATACTCAAGATGACTAATCTCTAAACATTTTCATTTAATTATTTTTTTCATCCATATGCACATGTACATTTTTAAGTTACAAAATTTCCTTCCACCCTCCCTTCCCACCTCCTCCCCTCAGTAGCAAACAGGGTAGCATTGTACATACATATTTTTGATAAACATATTTATAGATTAGTCATTTTCAGTATGAAGAATTAGGATTAAGAGGAAAAGATACATAAAAGTTAAGTTTTATAAAGTGTTCATCAAGTTCCCAAGAGTCGTTTTTTACATTTTCTTTTCTTTTCTTCCACTGGATGGGAATAACATTGCTCATAGACACTCTAATATGGTTGTCCTAGCTCTCTGAACTGCTGAGAGGAGCTGTTTCCATCAAGGATGATCATTTCACAGAGTTGTTAATGGGCACATTGTTCTCTTGGTTCTGCTCCATTCTCTCAGCTTCAGATCCTGTAAGTCATTCCATGCTTCTCTAGAGTCCGACCATTTATTCTTTCTTATAGAACAATAATATTCCATAGTACTCATGTACCATAACTTGTTTAGTCATTCCCCAATTGATGGGCATCCCCTCAATTTCCAATTCTTAGCCACCACAAAAAGAACTGTAATGAATATTTTGAAACATGTGGGACTTTTCCAGTCTTTTATAATTTCTTCTGGATATAGAATTAGAATTGGAATTTCTGGATCAAAGGGTATGAACAGTTTTATTGCTATTTGGGTATACTTCCATTTTGCTTTCCAGAATGTTTGGATCCATTCACAATTCCACAAACAATGCATCAGTGTCACTATCCTCCCACAACCTCTCCAACATTGATAATTTTCCCTTTTTCTCATCTTGACAAAACTGATAAGTTGTGTCATTTGAGTTTGTGTTTCTCTATTCAATAAATAATGATTTTTGTAGTATTTTTCACATGATTATATATATATAGCTTTAATTTCTTCATTTGAAGGCTGTCTATTAATATCCTTTAAACATTGATCATTTGGAGAATAATCTATAAACATTTATCAATATATATATATATATATATATATATATATATAATATATATATATATATATATATTGCTAACCTGACTGTTCATAGCTGAGGGGATGGATGGGAGTGGGAAGAAAGGGTGGAAAGAAATTTTGTGAGTTAAAAATATACATGTGCATATGGATGAACAAAATTTAAATAATAATTAAAAAATAAAAACAAAATATCGATAGTGAGAACATTTTTTAATACCACTATAGATCTGACAACTCTTCATACCTTTCCATCATCTGTCATTTGGGCAATGGTTCTTATTTTTATGTATTCTTGTGTTCTTGTGGCTCACTATCTCAGCCTTTAGAACTCTCAAGTGTGGAACTCAATTCTCTTTATAAAGAATAAAAAAGAACAAATGAAAACTCCCAGCCTAAAAATGAAAATGACAAATATTGGAGGAGATGTAGGAAAATGACATATTAATATATTTTTGTGGAGCTATAAAGTCATCCAATCATTCTGTAGAGACATTTGGAACTATGTCCAAAGGCCTATAAAACCATTTTTTCCCTTTCACCTAGCAATACCACTACTAGGTCTGTATTCCAAAAGAGATGAAAAACAAAAGCAAAAATGACTTTATGTATATTTATAGAAACGTTTTTCCTGATGGCAAGGAACTGAAAATTGGGGGGAAATTGCCTTTCAGTTGGAAAATGGCTGAATAAATTTTGTTTGTGATTATGATGAAATGCTATTCCACTATAAGAAATGATGAGCATGATGCTCTCAGAAAAAACTCATACTTTTCCCCTTATATCAGTCTTTCAGTCTCCGTTGTGAGAAATTGACTCAAAGATTGAAATAAAGAGAAACAATTAAAGATGACTCAGGTCTTTTTGAAAACACAATATCACATATGGAGCCAATTGAAAAATGTCCCTTCCAACCATGGTTTTAGAGAATTAGAGAAATTACTATTTCTACATATTTCATGCATCTTTACACATCATAACTTCTTCCAAAGGTATTCTCCTCGGTGTTCTCCATATAAAGAGGTTCCATTAGTTAGGCAAAATGCTGAGGTCTTGACCTACAACAAACTGTGCTGACATTAGAAAAGTCTCATTCTGATTCCATGGAGGTTTGCTTTTTGACCTGAATATCCCCATCATATATGAAAATATTTATAATGAAAGTATTCTGGTAATTCTAGATCTTTAGAAATTCTAATGAAATAAGGCATGACTAAAGTGGTCTGCTTTGAGATCTTCTAGTCTATGAGCATTGTAATGATAGTTGTTTAAATTGTTGGTAGATCAAGAAATTTTTGTTTTTAGTTTTTTTTTTTTTGTTTGTTTGTTTTTTTTTTTTTGCAAAGTGGCTTGCCCAAGGCCACACAGCTAGGTAATTATTAAATGTCTGAGACTGGATTTGAACCCAGGTACTGGGCTGGTGCTTTATCCACTACGCCACCTATCCACCCAAGAAATTTTTGAATAACTAATTGCTCAGAAATATGTCATACACCAATAAATGTTTTATACAAGTGTGACTTCTATGGATACTTCTGGACTCTTCTGTCACTTGTCAGTGGACCTGAAAATACTACATGCAGACATGCACCATAATTTCCATAGAATTTCTAATAAATTTGCTTTCCCAATAAGGAACCTGAGGATAGCAGACCTTCCCTCTTGTACAAATAGTATACTTATTATATCTGTTAACTACCATTTAATCCTATAAAATCTAGTTCCCTCATATCTAAAGTTTTCTCTTTATCGAAATGCCTAAAATCCTCATGGGGGACATGCATACTAATTGATCATAGGATGTTTTGGTAGGAGAGCAGTTATGGCTCATTTCTGTTTTAAATGTGTTTTTTTTCTGTTTAGTGCAATATTTCATTAATAAATCAACACTTTTTTGCATGCCCAATATAGAAGTTGGGGTAATGCCGGATGAAACAACATTTATTTAAGATTTATGCCTGATCTAGCTTCTCCCCCAATTTTTTTCCTACTGTACTATATTATTCCTGCATCACCTTTATTCAGTTGGTATTCCTGATAGTTAATGAAGGTTACCTGGAACTTAGCAGGTGTTCAGTCTATTTTTAATCTATAACAGCTTTTTAAATATTTAGATCTACAAAGGAAATTCCCTTACTTAGTTTAATTATTCATTATACAGAATAGTTTTATGTTTTTTCATACTATTGGTCATTCAGTACATTATATATTCCATTTCATTATTTTCTTAAATAAAAAAGTAAAAACAACAACAGCATACTATCTGGATCTGTTTTCAATATTCCTGACATAATCAGAATAGGATAATGTAGTAACTGCAGTAGTAGTGGTGGTATTAGTAATAGGTGTGGAAATAATGGTAGTATTCGTAGTAGTAGTGTTTGAAGTGGCAGTAGTAGTACTAATGATAGTGGTAGTAGTAATGGTAGTAATATGTGTGTGTAATGTATATTTGTATATATATATAGAGAGAGATTTAGATAGATATACATACATATAAAAATATAAAATCAGAATACCTGCATTCAAATATTTTATTGCTAGCTTTTTGAACCAGGAAATGTCACTTATAATCTTGAACAAGGGGGTAAAAATTATCTATCTTTATATTGAGAGAATTTAATAAATGACATCTTTATTTCTTTTTAGGTCAAATTACTGAAAATTCAGGAAATAATAGAGAATAAAAAGTGTGAATGGGGCAAAGAGTATAATGAACTGTTTCTGATCCTTTCTATAGATCATGCAATTAGTCAAACAGTAATGTAATTGATGATGATAAAGCCTTGTATCTGATATACAGAAATCTCAAGAGAAGAATTGTTATTAAGTGCTGAAAGTAGATAAATTGTATTATGATCATTTTATTTTGCAAATTGTCTCCTTGAAATACTATTAAACTATGGTTTTAAATTTTGGAAACATTGCCAAGATAAAGTGAAGAATATCCTTTTTTAATAGCATCTAGAAAATATTCAAAATTCATTCATATAGAACATGATATTTTAAAACAGTAAGGGAACAAAGAGCATAAAATGTTTGAGCTGGAGGGCATCTTCAGAAAGTTAATGTCAAAGCTTTAAGTAGTAGACAGAATGTTACACTACAGAACATAAAATCATTTCTCTCTTTTACTTCTACTCCACTAGTCTCACTTTCTCTACCCCTAGATGCAGTGATTATTTTGAAGATAGATACTCAAAGAATTGCTCCAACCAATATCTATTGAGTCATTAAATTATTGAACAAACCAGAGACACATAAAAACAGAATTTAATTTACATGAAAGAGTTTGAATTATTCATTTTATACCTATAACAACTCAAGAACATAAGTATTATTATGTTTATCCCCATTTTCCAGATACAGAACTATTGCAAATAAAGGGCAAATGATCTACCTGTAGTCACAGAGATATTCAAGACAGTTAATTAAACAATAAAACATCTCTTAAACCCATTAAAAAAGCTTAAATTTTCTGCCCTTCAAGGATAGTTATGATCTAATTCTCCTCCAATTCTTCACAGAGTGCCTGAAAGGTAGAGTCATCTTTCTGTCCCGGGTTAATGAATGGATATTTAACATATGACTCTAATACCACAAAGTCTTTCTTCAGAATTCTTAGTAATGAAGAGGGGCAACTACCGTTTCATGTCAACAAAAACATATTAATAATAAACTGGTTTGCTCCTTTATTGTGAAATGACTTTTCAAATTGTGGCATATAAATAAATAATGGAAATAAACAAATACATAAAAATTGGGATATTCTTATGGTATAAGAGTTGAGGGAGACTATGAAGTCATTGGGGAAATGCAATCATTTATAACTGGAAGAAGGTTAAAAAAGAAGGAAAATATGAATATTACTTCAATAAAGAAAATGAAACAGTGCTCAAAGAAACTTGTTTAGATGAAATAAAATAATCATATTTTTAGTTTTTTTTTTTTTATTTGCAAGGCAATGGGGTTAAGTGGTTTGCCCAAGGTCACACAGTTAGGTAATTATAAAATCTTTGAGGCCAGATTTGAACTCAGGTATTCCTGACTCTAGGACCAATGCTGTATCCACTGTGCCACCTAGTCACCCAAAATGATCATTTTTAAAGGAGAAAAATGATAAAACGTGCACTCCTTTGTTAGATGAGAATGGAAGATTATATGAGGAAAATTTTGCAGACACAGATATGGTTACTGTAATGTATGTCTTTGATTGGTCATTTTTTTCCTGTGACAAGGGCACATTCTGCAGGATGGTATATAGTCAAAGGAGAAGAAGTTTTTCTATGAGCAAATAAGCATTCATTAAGCTCTTATTAACTGCTGGGTTGGGTGTTTAATACTAAAGACTAAAAGAAAATAAACAACAATGACTTCTCTGCTCTCAAATTGCTTAAATATTAATGAAGGCAAATATATATATATATGATGCAAATAGAACAAATAAAAAATTAACATTAATTGGTATGATGGTGGAAAATATTGAAGTAGGAAAAAGTTATCAACACAAATTCAAAACAGTAAGACAAATTTCTGCATACTCTCAATTCTACTCTGTATATATTTTGATAATCTAAATTGTATAAGAGAGTTCAGGATGATGAGGAGAATGATAATTAGGATTTAGGGTGCTTTATAGTTTGCAAAATACTTTACTCATATTTTCTCTTTTTTATCTTCAAACTCTCAAAGATAATTGTCTTCTATTTTACAAGAGAAGAAACTGAGGTACATAGAAGAAAAATGCTTTTCCTTTCCTTTATTACATAACTAGTGAACATCTGAGATAAAATTTTTACTTATAATCTATCTTAATCTAAATCTTGTACGATATCATCTCTGTCTTAACTTATTTTCTCTTGATATCATCTTTGTGACTATCTGCTCCCATTCCCTTAAGCCAATATTTCTTGCTTTCACTTTCAAACCTCTTGTCTCCTAGAAATTCCCCAACAAAGTTCTTTTGAGGCATTTTCAATATTATCACTCTGTGGACTCAAACAAAATATGGACATTTTAAGAATGAAGAGTAAAATAGCTTTCCCTCCCTTGTCCCACCTAATTTCAGTGTATATATATTTTTAAATATTTGTGTTAATCATACCAGGTATACAAGGTTTATCTCTAGACACACATAATGAGCATTTAACAGCCAGGTCATAGAAGAACCAAGTAAAACTATTCCATAACAATAGAACATAAAGAACATAAAGAAAACACATTTGTATATAGTACTCAGTGTTCTGAATTGGTTTGTATTTATTGAATAAACCAGATACAGTAATATTTTCCCACCCCAAGTGGAAGCATCATATTTAGTACATAAAATAATATTGTATAAACTTTACTAGAATGTTATCCAACACTAACATGAAAGGGTGAATAAATTACACTTTAAAAAAAAGATAAGTTCAAATTCTCCCTTATAATAATTAATATTCCAAAGGCCATGAAAAAGTACCATTATTTGAGTCTTATTTTACCTACTCTAAACTGGCATTGATAATATATATATATATATATATATATATATATATATATATATATATATATATATATATATATATATATATATATAAATTACATGTATGTATTTACTATTTTCCAGGTTCTATGTTTTTTTATTCCCAAAGTACCTTCATTTTTTTTTTTAGTTTTTTTGCAAGGCAATGGGGTTAAGTGGCTTGCCTAAGACCACACAGCTAGGTAATTATTAAATGTCTGAGGACAGAATTGAGTCAGGTACTCCTAATTCCAGGGCCAGTGCTCTATCCACTGTGCCACCTAGCCATTTACATTTTTTTAAAGAAAGATTTTATTTATTTTGAGATTTAAAATTTTCCCCCATTCTTGCTTCCATCCACACCACTCCCTGTGGAAGGCAATCTGTTAGTGTTTACATTGGTTCCATGTTATACATTGATCTCAGTTGAATGTGATGACAGAGAAATCATATCCTTAAGGAAGAAAAATAAAGGTATGAGATAGTAAAATTACATAATAATATAATGCTTTTTTCATAATTTGACAGTAATTGTCTTTGGTCTTTGTTCAAAGTCTATAATTCTTTCTCTGGATACACATGATATTCTCCATTGCAGATAGCTCAGAATTGTCCCTGGTTGTGTCACTGAAGGGATGAGCAAGTCCATCAGGGTTGATCATCACCTCCATGTTGCTGTTAGGGTGTACAGTGTTTTTCTGGTTCTGCTCATCTCACTCAGCATCAAATCCCTCCAGGCTTCTCTGAATTCCCATCCCTCCTGGATTCTAATACAACAATAGTGTTCCCTGACATATACATATATATATATATATGTATATATACATATATATACATATACATATATATATATGACATCTCCCAAATTAAGGACATTCTTTTTGCCACCACAAACAGGTCTGCTATAAATATTTTTGTACCAGTGATGTTTTCACACCTTTTTGGTCATCTCTTCTGGGTATAAACCCAGTAGTGGTATTGCTGGGTCAAAGGGCATGGACATTTTTGTTGCCCTTTGGGCATAATCTCAAATTGCTCTCCAAAAATGCTAGATGAGTTCATAGCTCCACCAACAATGTATTAGGGTCCCAGATATCCTTCATCCCTTCCAACATTGATCATTGTCCTTTCTGGTCATATTGGCAAGCCTGAGAGGTGTGAGGTGGTATCTCAGAGATGCTTTAATTTACATTTCTCTAATAAGTAATGATTTCAAGCAATTTTTCATATGAATATGGATTGCTTGATTTGCTCAGCTGTAAATTGACTTTGCATATCCTTTGACCATTTGTCAATTGGGGAATGGCTTGGTTTTATTTGAAAATTTGACTCAGTTCTCTGTATATTTTAGAAATGTATCCTTTGTCAGAAACACTAGTTGCAAAAAATCTTTCCCAATTTACTACATTTCTTTTGATCCTGGTTACAGTGGCTTTGTCTGTGCAAAAGCTTTTTAATTTAATGTAATCAAAATTATCTAATTTGTTTTGAATGATGTTCTCTGTCTCTTCCTCGGTCATAAACCGTTTCTCTTTCCATAGATCTGACAGTTATATTACTCCTCAATCTTCTGGTTTGCTTATAATATTGTTTTTTATGTCTAAATCCTGTATCCATTTGGATCTTATCTTGGTATAGTGTGTGAAGTGTTGATATAATCTAAGTTTCTTCCATACTAACTTCGAATTTTCCCAACAGCTTTTACTGAAGACAGAGTTTTTATCCCAATAGCTGGACTCTTTGGATTTATCAAACAGCAGATTAGTATAATTATTTACTTTCCAGCTTCTATAATAAGTGCTTTTATAATTATTATTTAATTTGAGCCTTCACAACAATCCTGGATCCTCTTTTGGTAGATGAGGAAACTGAGGCAAACAGAAGTTAAGTGATTGCCCAGATTCGCAATTAGCAAGCATTTGAGGTTGAATTTTAACTTAGGACTTAACTGCAAATCTTGCAATCTACCCATTTGGACAATCTATCTGCCATTAATATATCCCTATCAAGGTCAACTTGTGGTTTCAGTGAGATTCTGAACATTAAATATTTTGGAAACTTTCAGGCCTTAGAAAACTCAATTATCGTTGTTATTGTTGCTTCTGCTGCTACAAATATTACTGCATAAAATATAGTAGCATATTTCAGAACTCCATGTAGTAGAGGAAAGTAAGAAGATATGTGAAATAGAAAGTATCATATGTTTAACTTAAATATTCAGTAAATGCTACAATCTGTGACTCATCTGTAGGTATAAACTCCTCTGGCATTATTGCTTGACTTACTTATTTTGGCTAGGTAATCTTATATTTCTGTGGTGAACCACTCTCTAGTCTGCATGTTTGGCATCATTTAATACATTGTCTATTATTTCGTTTTGGGTTGCTTCTTTGATTCCAATGTAGATATATACATATCACTGTCTCCAGCTCTTAAAAAGCTTTGTGTTTTCTTACTATAAGACATAGGAAAGGGGTTATTTCAAGATTTAACCCTCCTTTTATATAGGTCAAGTTTCCTTCAGACTAATGTAGTTTTGTCAGGAGTCACTCAGGAAGCTACCATGATTCATTTTCCATATTTTCAAAAAAATATCTGCATCTCTTATTTGATTCCAAGTAGAAGTCTAGAGATTATGGAATGGTCTTTCTCAAAGCCCATTTTCCTGATATCCTGTTACTCTCTTTACTTTCTCATTGAAAAAGTCAGGCAAATTCCCTTTAAGAAACAGACAGATTAAATTTTTTGTTGGGTTGTACTATTCTCCAGAATTTTTTGAAGAGTTAAATTTACTTACTCTTCTTTTATTTATTTCTTTTATATTATTACAATAATCTTGTAAGAGTAAACATAAACCCCCTTCCCCCCCCCCAAAATGAGGAACCTCAAGAATAGTGAGAGAGAAAAAATGTATTTCAGTCTGTGTTAAAATTCCAATCTCTCTCTCTCTCTATGGAAAGAATTGCCTTCTTTATCCTGAGTCCATGAAATAAGTTTCTTCAATATCTTCCCCCCCCCAGTTTTTATATTTCCCTCCACTCTATTCCTTCTTAATCTCATTCATTCTATTCTCTCTCTCTTTTCACCCTGTTCCTGTTAAGAAGTGTATTTAATTTGAGTACTCTCTCCCACGATTTTCCTTCTCTTCTATCACCTATTCCCACTTTCCCTACCCCCATTTCCCCTTCTCCTTCCATTTCCTCTCATTTTTCTCTAGGGTAAGAAAGATTTCTATATCCTATTAAATATGTATATTATTTCCTCTCTCAGCCATTTCTGATGAGAAAGAAGACTCAATAGTTCCCCCTCACTGTTCCCCCATTGCACTCCATTGAAAAAAAAAGCTTTTTCTTGAATCTT
Source organism: Macrotis lagotis (assembly GCF_037893015.1). Classification (NCBI taxonomy): domain Eukaryota; kingdom Metazoa; phylum Chordata; class Mammalia; order Peramelemorphia; family Peramelidae; genus Macrotis; species Macrotis lagotis. The sequence continues at coordinate 68,624,869 of NC_133658.1, forward strand.
ATGTGAAATATCTTAGCCCCTTCTTCCTCTCCTTTCTCTTCCTCCCAGTATTTTCCTTTATCATCCACTGATTCCATCTTTTTATTATATTATACCATTATATTCAGTTCTTTCCTGTGCCTTGTCTGTATATGATCCTTCCAACTGCTCTTATAAATGAAAAAGTTCATTTGAGTTATCAGTATCTTCTTTCCATGCAGGAATACAAGCAGTTCAACATTGCTAAGTTCCTCTTAATTAGTACTTCTTGTCTGCCCTCTCTATGGTTCACCTGAGTTCTGTACTTGGAGATCAAACTTAATGTTCAACTCTCATAGTTTCAGTAGGAAGGTTTGAAAGTCCCCAGTTTCATTGAAAGTCCATTTTTTCCCCTGAAAGAGAATGTTGAGAGGATGCAGATGCTGCCAGATCCTGTGTAATACTGACCATAGAGCATCATACTTGAATTTCTTGTTTCTGACAGCTTTTAGTATTTTCTCTTTGACTTAGAAGTTCTGGAATTTGGCTATAATATTCCTGGAAATTTTTCTTTGGGTAGAACTTTCAGGAAGTGATTGGTGAATTCCCTTAATTTCCAATTTACCTTATTCTTCTAGGATCTCAGAGCAATTTTGCTACATTATTTCTTGAAAAATGAAATCTAGGCTTTTTTCCTGGTCATAACTTTCAGGTAAGCCAGTAATTTTAAAATTATCTCTTCTGGATTTGTTTTTGAAGTCAGTTGTTTTTTCCATAAGATTTTTCACATTTTCTTGTATTTTTTGTGCTTTTTTGAAACAGTTTTATTTCTTTCTGATTTCTTGCAAAGTCATATGTTTCCTTTAGTTCCATTCTGCATTTGAAAGTATCAGAGAAGCTTTTTATCTCTTTTCAGCTGACCAATACCTACTTTTTAAGGAATTCTTCTCCTCGTTTTCCTTTTGCGCTCCTTTTTCCATTTGGCCTAAGCTAGTTTTTATCATATTATTTTCTTTAGTATTTTTTATACTTCTTTTTCCAAGCTGCTGATTTGGTTTTCATGGTTTATCTGCATCACTCTCATTTCTCCTCACATTTTTCTTCTTCCTCCCTTAATTGCTTTTAAAATTTTTTTTGAGCTCATCCATAGCCTAAAGACCATTTCCTATTTTTCTGGTAGGTTTTGGGTACAGAAGCTTCAATTTTGTTATCTTTAGAATTTTTCTATGGTCAGATTCTTCTTTTTCTTTTGTTTACTCATTTCCTGAGCCTATGATTGATTTACTACACTTCCAAGAATTTGGTGGGGGGGGTAGAGTTTGGGATAACCCACAGGGACCTTAATTTCTCCAATGTTTTATGAGAGGCTTTGACTTCTCTCTTGCTTGTGCTTTGGTACTTGGATGTCCATAGGCCCTCCCCTCTGCCCTGGAGCTGTGAGGAGAGTTCCTGCTGGACTATGGTAGTGTGGCAGTCCAAACTGCAACCTGGATTTGGGTTTGGACAAACAGCTTAGTCTTGCCCCAAGGTAGAGCAGAGAAAGCTTTGCATTCTGCCCTTACCCCCTGAGTGTCTCTGGGCTATGCTCTAGCGGTACAGGCTGGCTTCCCTGATTCCCACTGCAGGTTCTCACCACAGGGCTGCTCTTAGGCCAGTGCTCACTCCACATTCACTCTGGTGTGGCAGAGTTCTCTCACCATTCCTTCAAGTTGTTTCTGGTTATCTTGGGCTAGGAGGCCCAGAAACCTCCCCATCTGCCACAAAATCAGATGGCCCCAGGAATCCAGGCATGCATACTGACTGTACTGTGCTGAGGCTGTGGCTGTGGGTGTGGCTTTTTCCAAATCGTGGTCCCAGCAAAACACACTTTTCCTGAATAACTTCTTTTTTTCTTAGTTTTTTGGTTTTTTTTTTTTGCGAGGCAATGGGGTTAAGTGGCTTTCCCAATGCCACACAGCTAGGTAATTATTAAATGTCTGAGGCCAGATTTGAAATCAGGTACTCCCGACTCCAGGGCAGATGCTCTAAACTACTGTGTCACCTAGCTACCCCTCCTGCCTAACTTCTAAGTTGTCTCAAACTGGGAAATTTTATCATTCAGTCTTTCTGTGGGTTTTGGCCCTCTAAATTTTGTCTAAAGTCATAACTTGATGGCTTTTGGGGTTTTCTGGGGAATGAGTTTCTGGGAATTCCTGCCTTCATGCCCACATCTTGGCCCTACCCCACTATTTACTTATTTAACAACTTGATATAGAATGTTTTTCCAGTGAACTATTGACTTGTGTTTATATGGGAAAGCATAAATGTCATAAATTTCTTTCTCCTCTTTTGAGATTCTGAATATGAACCCTATCCACAAACTGTCTACTTATTGAACTCTTCTGAAGTGAAGTCCTTCAAGACAACTGAGTCCTCAGTCAAGAGACTTGTTGGCTCTGAGTCTATACATCTTTTCCATTTCTTGAAGCATAAATAAAAAGGTGACTATGGTTATCAAAATTAAGGAAAAACAAGATTTTGGCACTGGTCTTGGAGGATTTAAATTTATTCATTTAAAGGCCATATGCAAAATCCATTGGGCCATGTGCTAAATCCTAGGGTCATCATAATGTTTAGCAATATGAGTTCCATGAGCCTGAGAAGGCGAATGTCTATAATTCTTGGTCCTTGTGAAAGGTGGTATCTCCTCAAGCAATTTTTTAATATTAAATTTATTTTTTTTTAATGTTCATCCATTTGTACATGCACATTTCCAAGTTACAAAATTTTCCTCCGCCCTTCCTTCCCATACACCTCCCCTCAGTAGGGAATAGTCAGGCTTGCATTTTGCATACTTATTTTGTTAAACATAGGGACAAATTAATTTTTGGTATGAGGAATTAGGATTAAGGGAAAGAGATACATAAAACATACTTCTTTACATAGTGTTTATCAGATTCAGTAGTAGTTTTTTTTTCCCATATGTTTTGTTTTGTTTTGTTTTTCTTCCTCTGGTTGGGGATAATATACACCATTACCAGTGTAAAACAGTTGTCCCAGCTCTCTGGACTATCTAGAGGAACTGCCTCCATCAAGGTTGTTCATCTCCTAATAATGATGATGTTTACATTGTTCTCTTGGTTCTACTCCCTTTGCTCAGCATCAGATCCCATGAGTCATCCCATGCTTCTCTAGAGTCTGACCATTTATGGTTTCTTATAGAACCATAATATTCCATAGTATTCATGTACCATAACTTGTTTAGTTATTCCCCAATTGATGGGCATCCCCTCAATTTCCAATTCCTAGCCACCAGAAAAAGAACTACAATGAATATTTTGGAACATATAGGACTTTCCCCATTTTTAACAATTTCTTCTGAATACATTTCTAGAATTGGAAATGCTGGTTCAAAGTATATGAAAAGTTGTATTGCTCTTTGGGCATAGTTGCTCTCCAGAAAAGTTGGATCCGTTCACAACTCTACTAGCAATGCAGCAATTTCTCAACCCTCCCACAACCCCTCCAATATTGATCATCTTCCCTGTTTCCTCATCTAGACTAATCTAATAGGTGTGAGATGATACATCATTGTTGTTATAATCTGCATTTCTCTTATCAATAGGGACTTGGAGAATTTTTTCATACAATTATATATAGCTTTAATTTCTTTATTTGAAAAGTGCCCGTTCATATCCTTTGACTATTTATCAATTGGGGATTCTCAAGTAATTTTTATCAAAATTTCTACTTTATTTAGAATATATCCTGAAAAGAAAGCCATAAAGTAGAAATATGTGTATACATTCATCTATCTATCTCTCATCAGCTAGTTATGAATGAGCTTTGAATTTTTACGGTCAAGTAGACCTTTCTACCAGGGAAAATGAGGTATCTTACTCTATTGTTGTTTCTTTTCTTTCTCTTTCTTCCCAGAGATTAAAAAACAAATCTATGTATTCTAGTTTCAAAACTTTGTGATACTTTAAGATTCTGACCCAAATAGGGAATTGACTAAAATAAAGAGGATATATACATACAAAAATATTCATAGCTATTCTATTTTCAGTAACATAAAACGTAAATTGAAGCAAAATAGATGATCATTCATTGGGGCATAACTAGGAAAATGTAGTATAAATAATATAGTTGGAAATGATTTATATGATGAATACAGAGAACAGTGGAAAACTTCTCCCAAACAGATGCAGATAATGGTATAATAATGCAGATGGAAAGAATAAGCAGAAAACAGTATAAAGTAATATTTTTTGCTTTTTGCTTTTGCAAGTCAACAGGGTTTAGTGACTTTCTTAAGGTGACACAACTGGGTAGCTATTAAGGGTCTGAGGCTAATTTTGAGCTCAGATCCTCCTGACTCCAGGTCCAGTGATTTATCTACTGGGCTTCCTAGCTGCCCCTCAAAAGAAATTGTTACAAATTTACAAAGAACAAACGAATCTGACACTGAGGTAAGAGATGTCAACATCTTTTTTTGCAGAAATGAGAAATGAATGAGTGATGAAAGTTGCATGAATTTTCATAATTTTGAAGATTTCTTAATATTTATTTGTTTTTATTCAAAGTAATAAAAAAGATTCCATACTAGAAGAAGTGTTTGGAAGATACAGAGGAAAATGTATCAATGAAGTTGTACTTTCAAAAATATAAACAAAATTGATTCAAAATAATCTATGGGTCAGCTAGGTGACTCAATGGATAAAGCACTGGCCCTGGAGTTAGGAGAACCTGAATTCAAATCTGATCTCAGACATTTAATAATTACCTAGCTGAGTGATCTTGGGCAGGTCACTTAAGCTCATTGCCTTAAATAAATTAAAAAAAATGAAAAATGAAAATAATCTATGAAGGAAAGGCATAATGGTTGTAGTGGGTGGAATTTTCAGGAAAAAAAAAAACCTCCTTGCAAATGGTGAGATTTGAGATAAGATTTGATGAAATCAAGGAAAACTGAAAAGTGGTTAAAATGGAGGACATTCAAGGAATTAAAATTAGTTATGTAAATCCATAGAGATGGAATTTGGGGAATTGGAGAATGATTGTTGGGTATGAAGAGCAGAAATATCATTGAGCTCAGTTGTTGAATTCTGAAAGAAGAGAAAAGTTAAAGAGGACTAGAAAGGTAGGAAGGGGAGAGGTTAGAAAGAACTTTAAATGACTGAAGGCTACATATTTGAATCTGGAAGTAATATGGAACCACTGAAATTTAATGAGCAGGAAGATGAGATAGTCAGTTGAGTAACTTAGGAAAATCACTATCTACTAATCACTTGTCAAAATATCTCAGCATATTGTTGTTTCCCAAACCTGAAATCAAGCTCTCTATGTAGTCTCTCAAATATCCAATGATAATTCATTTATATTAAAAAAAACTCTCTAATTTGTGGTTAGTAGAAATCTCATTCTCAGACAGTGTTTTACTGACAAAAATTTTGGACTTCTGATGAAATTCTCACCTGGTATAAAACTGACTTCAAGTCTTTCAGCTATGTAGAAAATATGTTCTAGAAAGTGCTTATTTGGATACTATATAACCCTTATTTCTGTTTTTCTCTCCAGGCAGTTCATTCCTTGTCTGAGTATTTGTACTGGTTAACCCACATGCCCAGAATGTTCTCCCGCCCCTCTTCCATCTATTACTTTCCAGAACTTCATGTTTCAGCTCAATGGAATACTCTTCAGAGATATTTCTCTACAGAAGCCCTTGCCCTAAACTGTGAAATGCACACACACACACACACACACACACACACACACACACACATACACACACAAACACAAACAGATGTATACACACATATACACTTTTTCATTTTTCAAAAAAAAGAATTAATGTTATGTGAAGTTTGGGAAGAGGAACAGTGTTTATCTCATTCTATATATGTATGAGCATGTGGTTATGCTTGTTTCAGTATGTTATCTCCCCAGTTAGACTATGAACTACTTGAGGGAAGAAGCTGTTTTGACCTTTCTTTGCATCCCCAATGTTATCACAGTTTTTGGTATATAATATTATTAAAAATGCTTTGATTTAATATTCTTATTTGCAAATATGTATTGTATATAATAATATGGATGAAACAGCTAACTTTGAGTCCTTTTCCCATCACTAACTGATACAACCTACAAAAAGTACCCAAGGATTCAAAACTAATTGTCCTTTTCTGTTTTGCTTTTGAATAATTTTCCATTATGTATTTACTTAGGATATTTAGGAGTGATGGTGTACCTCTACATTAACTTCTAAGAAAAAAATGTCAGTTCTCAATATTTTTTTGAACATAACCATGTGAGAATTTCTATGCTCTGTGGTTTCATGAACTGATGATGTTTGCCTTTCCTTCACAAAGAAGAAAGGCCATGGCCACATGGAGGTGATGCCATGACAAGCACATAAATTGGATTTGAGGAATGGCATGCTGTGCTAAGTCACCAGCCTCACTTTCTCCTCCAAAGCTATCCAGGTTCAATGGCCAGATATGAATTAGGATAACTGGTGATGACCCTGGATGTGAGGCACTCAGGCTTAAGTGACATGTCCAAAGTCACACAACTAGTAAATGTCTGAGACTGGATATGAACTACTGTCCTGACTCCAATACCTTATGCTCTACCCACCATGTCATGTATCTGCCTTTGCACTAACTTTTGAAATATTTTATGCTTTATATAATATTTGACTGAGACAGATTATCTGAAAAAATGTATTTGTTGAATAATGGTTTTTAGTTGACATAAAGCATTTTGCAGGATTTTTTCATTTTCTTCCTTATTTTCTTCCTAAATTTTCATGGGATCAGTCTGATACACAATATTTCTGAAAGCTTCTTTGATTTTCATTTCTGCCATCCAAAATTTATCTACATCTCCACCACTCTCAAAATGGTAGCAATGTATCATTTCCCTAATTTCTCACAATATTATATCTGGACATTTTTTTTTCAAATTTATTTGCATTTGTATTTTTAAGTGTCATATTGTTCCTATAGATGCCATCTCTCCTAAATTTCTCATGAAAATTCCCAGTGTTTTCTGAATTCATTACAGTTGTTAGATAGCAAAGAAAACTGATATTGACATTCTTTAAAGAGCAGCAAGAAAATAGAATTATAATTTCTGATATTGTTAAAGTTGAAGGATGCCTTAGTTTAATTTAATGTTATGCTTTCATCATAAAGCTTAGGAAACTAAGATTTGGAGAGGATACATGACTTTCCCAAAGTCATGAAACAAGCTAGGAAGCAGTAAACTTTACTGTATGAGAATGCACTGGTCTTCTAAAAACTAAGAAGGGCTCTTTCCAACAGGTCAAAATAACAAGAAACAAAAGACTCATGATTTTCTAATGGAGAACTTTGACAATCTGAAATTTTTGTCATTGGTATCAAACTGTGAGAAGAAGAAATGTTTGAAAACTTAGTTTCTATTATTTGCTAAAAAGGAAGGTAAAAGTTTTCCATTTTATTTCCAATTGGAAAAACATCCAATGAAAATGTATTTACTGTGGAAATCTGGGGTTCTGGGTTTGACAATTAATCTGATTATTACTACTTTTTTAGTATTTGGAAGGATACAATCTCTGGTACTCATACTGCTTGCCTGAATTAAAAAAGTAAAATTTGCAAAATATTAAGAGAGATTCAAATGTCATTTCAAAAATTAGTTGTGTGAACGTAGAAATACGTATTAACTCTCTTGAATTTAGTTTCTTCATCTGTAAAATGGAATAATAATGATAGTAAAATTAAAGTATTATTAAAAATTTTGCTTTCAATATATTTCAATTAGCATCCATGAAGCATTTACTATATACCAGACATTGTGTTTGAACTATGTAGCTTATCAGTTCTTTTCCAGATATTGATTTGTGATTCTAAGCTATAAAGTAACTGAGCAAATTTTGCTATGATAAATGCCAGAGTGGAATATGTGGAAATTTTCTTTTCATAAAAGATCTCCATGTGGACATTGAAATGGCTTTTGGAGAGAAGATTCTAGTTTAGCAAAGCTTGGAAAAGTGAAAGTCAACATGTAGGAGTAGAAAGAACAATGGATAGAGTTAGAAGATTATAATTGGAAATATGTTTTGCTTCTTACTATATATGATCTTTAAGGGCAAGTTATTTGAATACTTTGGGTTATCTAGCTAGCTATTTATCTATATTAGCCTGTATAAAACATATATCTACAAATATGTCTACATATACATCTACATATATGCATATATTTATCCATATAGCCACACATTTATACATATATATATTTGTAAATATATATCCTTTATATGCATATATATATAAATAAATGTAATACACATACACCATTATGTAGCTGAAAATATTGTGCCACTCTGAATGTCTCTTTCTTCCTACTCTCACTCCTACAATCTTTATGCACAGAAAAATTGTCCTTTCCCCTAAAATCATAGAACTAACTGATTTATCCTCTTCTTTTATAAACTGGTTTCAAGGAAAAGATCCAAAGAACTGATAAGAAAGTATAAAAAGTATAATCAGCAAAAGAAATGAAAAGGTGGGTTTGCATATTCACTACTCAGCAGACTTTCAAATTCTGTCTGAATAACTTTTGTTGAACTCAGTGTCCTCTTACATAAAAAGGAATAATTACTTTTTTGAAATGATTTTATTTGCAATGAACATGTATTAAGTATCTATTACATATCAGACCCTATACCAAGCACAAGAGATATAAATAAAATGGAAAAAAATTCCCCCCAATAGAGAAGTTTATAATGGGGGAAGAAAATACAAAAACAAATAAACATCCAAACAAGGAACATTGAAAGGAGGGTGTGAGGCATGAGGGCTCATCATTTGGGAATATGATGTTCATGGGAATCCAAATTAAGCAGAACTGTTGATGTAAAATGGAGAGTTAGCTGGAAAGTTCAGATCACTGTAAACTTTGAGATCTCAGATCTCCATAAATCAATCCTCTTAAAGGAGAGGAGAGGAGGCAAGGGAGTTGGGATGATGCTGAGAATATAAAATTGAGTCTAACAGGATGCTGGAAATTTTAGGTAATCAGCATATCTCATGTAGAACCCTAGAATCAAAACCAAGAAGAGCTTCCAATGGAAAATATAATCATTACCTTCCTCATGAAGTGTTTTTGTGGAATGTGTTCCAAACACTGACCTATAATACTACAGAAATGGGAATTATTTTATTTGTTATCATTCTGATTATGGTTAAGATGATGATGATGATGATGATGTAGAGAGATGGTAAACCTTTGTCACCAAATTGAATGACTTTTTCTGTATCATTATCCTTGAACCATCTTCAGTTTTTGACTGTTGATCATTTTCTTTCTTAATGTTTTCTTTTCCCTAGACTTTCTCCATATCACTTTTTGTATATGTATATATATATATAGATATATGTGTGTGTGTGTGTTTGTGTGTGTGTGTTTGTGTGTGTATGTATTTCTTCCATTGTGATTTCATCAAGTCCCATGGTTTTAATGATCATTTCTGTGATGTTGACTCTCAAATCTTGACCTCCAATCTTTTATCTTCAATTGTCTTTCAGATATTTCAAATATCTGTTGTAGTAATAATGTAGTAGTATAGTAATAAATCTTAAAGTAAATAAGTTTAAACATGCTGCAATACTCTCCCCTTCCCCAACCTTCCCTCCTACTGTAGAAGGCAGTGTCATTATGTCCATCTCTCCAATTCACAACCTAGGAACCAATCTAGACTTACATATCCAAACTATTGTGAATATTTGTTGATTTCACATTTGCAACATCACTCAAATATTTTCATTTCTTCTCTGTAATACTTCCACTACTCATCTGATGCAGGCTGTTACAATATTGTTCAGGCATAAGGTGATGGCAGCTTGCATCAGATGAATAGCAGTAGTATCACTACTAAACCATCTTCCATTTGACCTAATGTTCAATTGTGATCATGTTCTGTGACACACACACACACCTTCAATAATCTCTTTGATTCACTATTGTGAATTTTGTGAGTCACTATTGTGAATTTCAAAGGACTTTGCATTCAAAGTCCACTCAGATGAGTAGTGGTAGTTTCACAGAAAAGAATAAATGCATATGGTCTAGCATTCAAAGTCCTTCAATAATTAGCCACTTATTAACTTCTTATTCTTCTTACATCTTACTTAATGCAACGTAGTTTTTCAGTCTAGTGACACTGATCTCCTGATTTTACTGTGAACAAAAAGCTGTATCTCACAGCTATGCACAGGCATACACTTGTGTATTGATATCCATATCTTCGTTAATACACAACTAAAGTCTCATCTTTTACTAGAAGTCCTTACCAGTTCATCTTTATGTCAGTGTCTTCCTTATCTTATTTCTTATTTAACTTGTATAAAGATTGCTTTGTGTGTATTTCCTTCCACATTTTCTCCTCCATTAGAGTGCGATTCTCTTTAAACTAGAAACTATTTTTACTATTGCTTGTATTCCCAAGAGTTAGCACAGAGTCAAATAATAGGTGCGTAATTAATGTTGATTGACTGATGGTAGTATATTTGATAACCCATGAAAGAAGTAGGCAGACTATAACACCATTTGGACTATACTGATCTAAATTTCCAAAGAAATGCTATGCTACACCATTTTATATATTAACACTGATTAATGTGCTCATGTTTTTCCATATACCTAATCATTTTTTCAAATTTCCTTTTCTGTTGAAGATACCACAGTATTTGTTTTGTTTTTCTTTGTTTTTTTCAGTTACCTAAAAACATCACTTTGGATTAATCTCTGCACTTTAGTTACTTTCTCTACCTCCATCGTCCTCAACCCTGTTGCCAAAATTGGTGATTCAATCTTACCAAACTTTCCTCTATTGTTTCTTTACAAACCCATTCAAAATCCTCATTCACGTTTTTGTCATCTCTTGCTTAGACTCTTATAATAGTCCACTATTTGTTCTCTCTCCTTTTAATTGTTTTGAATTTTTTCTTGACTCTTACACTCTATAGAGATAGGTAAATATGAAAGGAGAGAGAGAGAGAGAGAGAGAGAGAGAGAGAGAGAGAGAGATCTATTTGTCTCTCCATTTTTATCATTTTTGCCTACTCTACAATCATACCCTGATTTTTGCTACTGCAACCCCACACAGAGACTATTATCTTACACACACACACACACACACACACACACACACACACACACAAATAACATACCAGATAATAGAAAAATTGTGTTCCCACAAATGATGCTTAAAAACATCATACCATTGTTCACTTTCTAGGGTTTCCTATTTCCTTTTTAGTATACATTGCAAAGTCCTCAGCCTCACACTGTAAAGTTGTTCATAATGTCTACAATTCAACTTCCAGCTATGTTTCAGCTTGCTTTTTTATGTAGTCTAGGCTTCAGTTAACTTTTGACATTCACCTCTACTCAGTAGACAATCACCTTTCAATGCTCATGTTACGTTCTATCTACCTGATTATCTTTCACAAAGTAGCGTTCTAATGAATGTATGTTGAAGTGAATTAAGGTGATTGTGGTTCTGACAATGGCCCAGCCAACACTGCTTGACTGTTCTTTTATCTCTCTCTCTATCTCTCTCTCCCTAGCCCTTCCTACGTCTTGTAACCTTTTAAATAAATTTTTCTTTTATTTCTACCCTTGCTTTCCTGAGTCTGAATAATGATTTCCCATGGCAGAACCAAACCCAAGTAGCCAGCGGCTGCATCTTAATCCTAATTCATCATAGCAAAAATAACTAATCTGTAATCATGTTTATCAAAATATGTATGTACAATGCTAACTTGGAAAGGGAGGGTGGAAGGAAATTTTGTAATTTAAAAATATACATGCGCATTGGGATGAATATAAATAACTAAAAATATAATTATGCATATAATAGCTAGTGCTTATGTGATTTTTTCAGATTTAAAGAATAGTAGGCATCTCTTTTTTGATACTCATACAAGAAACTTGTAAAGGTATGTGCTATTAGCTCCTTTTTTTTTTACAAATAAGGAAGCTGTTAGAAGTTAACTGATTTTCCCAATATTACTCATTTTAGACAGCAGTGGAAGAAGCAGGATTGTGAGCTCAGATATTTATCTGAGTCCTTTGTAGCATTCTTTCTCTAAATACCCATGAGTATTATATCACTTTTCATCTATGTGTAGCTACAGGGTTAGCTGCCTGGCAGAGTGGATAGAGCACTCCCCTTGTAGTCAGGAGGAGGGAAATTAAAATCCAACCTCAGACACTTGTCACTTACTAACTGTGTGATCTTGGGCAACTCACTTAACCTTGATTGCCTCATATATAGGGTCATTTGTAGTCATCTTCATTCATATCTGGCTATTGGGCCCAGATGGTTCTGGAAGAGAAAATGAATTTGGTGACGTAGGACAGCACCCTCTCACTCACATCCAATTCGTGCACTTGTCATGGCATCACCTCTCTAATTTCATGGTCTTCTTTGAAAATAAAGAGCATCATTATATTGCATACTGCATTTATTTAAATATTTGTATAAATTTATATATATATATATATATGTACACATATTCACATGTACACTTATATGAAGGAACAGAAGTGAAAAAGAGGAAGGTAATATGTTGTACAATGTTTGATTTATCTCAAATTTTCTAACTAAAGACAAAATCCAAAACTTAATTTATTAGGACAAAAAGATAAATTGATAGATAAAATGGATAAAATTTTTCCTTTTTATAGAAAACTTTTGCATATTTTTAGCTCTAGTTAGCTATTTATCTTTTTTAAGGAAGATTTTTTTTTTACTTATAGAGATAGGTAAATATGAAAGGAGAGAGAGAGAGAGAGGAGAGATAGAGATCTACTTGTCTCTCCATTTTGATCATTTTTGCCTACTCTACAATCATACCCTGATTTCCACTGCTGCAACCCCACACAGAGACTATTATCTTGAATCAGATGGAATTACATAGCAATCACTGCTGAAAGAATGAAACTTTCTCATCCTCATCTGGTACTATGCTAGCACTCTATTCAGAGGATGAAAGGTACTTCTAGTTATCCTTCCTTTAGGACCCAGAATTGTTATTATAATCTATTTTTTTTTAAAAAGTCTTTCCTTTTGATTTTAGGTTTTATTTTTTGACTTGTACACCCTATACTACTGAAGCTGCTTTAACAGATGAAACAAGTTTTTACATTATCTATTATTTCTAATTTTTCTATGAAATAATCAGTTCTAATCATGTATCACAATTTGTATCCTCAAGTAATCAGAATTTACAAATCTAAAATTTTCATTGTTGAAAGATGTTTCAACAGTCATCCTTTCCATGTTAAACCAAAGGATCGCTTTTTAGTTCTACCTTTATCCTTACACAGAAAGACAAACTAAGAATATTATGTAATATATGCAGCCTTCCTTTTTTTTTCCTTCATATTCTAGGGATATGGGCTCAATAATATGAAAATTGGACCTATGTAGGTTGATCATTCTGTAACTTTTCTTTTATAAGTCAAAATTATTTTCCAGAATATTTTCTTCGAATTAATAGCTTCAATAATTATGAATTATTGGGGGACAGCTAGATGGCGCAGTGGATAGAGCACTGGCTCTGGAGTCAGGAGTACCTGAGTTCAAATCCAGCCTCAGACACCTAATAATTACCTAGCTGTGTGGCCTTGGGCAAGCCATTTTAGCCCCATTACCTTGCAATAATAACAATAACAATAACAATAATAACAATAATAATAACAATGATTTATTATAGCTATATTTCCACAAATATCTCTAGAATAGCAACATATTTTGTATGTTTTCAATAAATTGATAAATGTGGAAACAGAGTGTTTTGTTTTAAATTTTATCTCTCTCTAAGGAATTTGGTATTTTTTCATGTGGTTGTGATTGCATTTCTTCTTTTTAATATTAAAAAAATCATTTTTAAACAAGAATTATACTCTAAGAATGCTGTATGCTTGGACATCAGATGAAATTTGTGTTTTTATCAACAGTGCTGTAATTAAGACAACTTAAAAGATAAACTAAAGGCAATGACCTATGGTTAACGCAGGACTTAATCAATGATTTATTTAATAACTATTATTTGCAAAAGTTAGTGATATAATAGGGGAAATTAGATATCCAGAGAAGGAACTATATATAAGCCATGAAATGTGTAAGAGTTTTAACAGAAAAAGAAGTCTAAGAAACCATGAAATGGAAATTTCCCTGGTGTTTTTGAATATTTTTTTTAGTTCATTGGTACCCTTTGAGACTCTGGGGAAACCTATGAACAAATATCAGTATAATATGTTTGAATACAAAATAAAGCAAAATAATGTAAGATAAAATAAATGCACATCAATTTTATAAAGGAAATTTTATTGAAATACAGCTATTAAAATATATTTAAAAATTGATATTTGTGTGATTATATGATTTAGGGGGAGGCACCCTCTGACATATAGTATCTGAAAATCAGAGACTTAATAAAGACTACTTTGATGCTTTATCCCCCACCCCCAGCCCTCCATACTTCAGAGAATTAATTCTATATGTTGAATAAATATGGAAAAATTAAGGAAATATGGTTTGGGATAATACATTTATAGAATGTAAAAGTAGGAATAGAGGTCTTTTTACAATGAATACTTAAATTAGTGAAATAACATCTCAGGAATTATTTAAGGTAATAAGTCATCCTTTTTTGAAGTTGGTAATAGGTGGCCAAGTAACTAAACTTTGGAACAAAGAAAAGAAAATAATTGCAACAATATTATTTCTAACATACCAAATTAAACAGGTCATAAGCAACATAGCTAAGGCTCAAACCAAGTATTTACTGTTGAAATCTATTCTCCACTCTCCTACACCATTTTGTCTTTCAATATAAAAATCATATATGCTCTTTTTCAGCATAAATTATTAGACATGACCTCAGATTACATACTCATAGAAAGTATTGATTCTGCATTAATCTAAAAAACCCTCCATTTCTGTTTTTACTAGAGAAATTACCAGTTTTCACTCCCTAGGATTCCCTAGTTTTCTTTCCTTTATTCTAGATAAAGCCTCTTTTATACACTTTTCATGCATCCATTCTTTTTATTTATTTTTTTGCAAATTTCTATATTCCCCATTTACTTCCTCTATGTGTTTGTCTGACCAGGCACTAATGTCAATTTCTCTATGAAATAAGAGTTAGAGAAAGAACTGGAAATGCTTGAAACAGAGTCTGATTTCACTCTATAAAAATAATTAGCTTTGTTACTTATCAAGTTTCCTTGAACTGGAGAAGATAAATGATCCAGATAATTCAGGGTGGTACATTGAAAAAAGACATGGGATTTGAAGTCAAAGATTAAGTTTCATATCCAACCTCTGACATCCACTACTTATGTGTTTTTGACCTTCTTGTAACATTTCCTCATCCATAAAAGGAGATGACTAGGACCCTCTCAACTCCAAAGCTAAATTCAGGATGATGTAGGAAGAAATCCTAGTAATGAAAGAATACCCGAGTTTTATCACTAAAATATTGACTACATGACCCTGAGCAAATCAGTTAAAATTTTAATGATATTGGGGATTCTCTGTGATTGGGGCATCACTTCCAACTCTAAAATCTATACTCTGGATGATATAAGGAGAAGACCTTGGCATAAAGTAAGTCTGAATTGAAATTTTATCTATAACAAATATTGGTTGCGTGACCTTGAGCAAATTGGTTAATCTTTTAATGATCTTGGGAGTTCACTGAGAGTATAATTTTAGAGGAAAGTTTCCAATGATAGAGGGAGTCTCCTTACAGGGATTTTCCTATATTAATAAAGTCATAGGCAAGGTTCTTAGGCTTACTTCAACAAGTTGAGATAGAAAGTCTTCTCTATGAAGTATGTGATGGCTGCACTGAAGTATCACTAATGACCCCCTTTTTTATCTTCAGGAAAGCCTGAACAACTAAAGCTCTGATGTTTTACTCAAGTTTACTTGCTGTTATTCAAACCAATAGAATCTTTTGATTTAAATCACTCATCCTTTATTGTTTGTCTTCTCTCTATCCTTGGGTCCAGATTTTAAATTATAGACCTTGAGCTCTCCTTTGTATGAGTTGAAGTGCATCATAAGACAGCTTTCATACATTCACATATTGATTCATTTGTGAAGTGCCTTTAGGTCCCTTGAATGTTGATACAAACTGGGACAGTTTCCAAAAAGGAGAGATTTAATAAGGAGTTTTTATTCATTCCCTCCTCATCTAGGTAGCATTGTGTATAATGAAACTTCATCCCTTTCTACCTGAACCAGGGAGAGGAAACTCTTTCAACAAATTGCTTCAATAGGGTTTTATTCCTGTGGCAATTTTTTGCAAGAGAAAAGATCTTAAATGTAATGACATAGCTAATTTCCAACTTAGCTTATTCCACCATCCTGAACTTTTCATTGGAATTTGAAAAGATTAAACTATGATATGAGGGAATCCTCCGGCTTTTATCTACCAAGCAACTCAGAGTCTAGTGACCAAATTCATTTGCTTTCATGAAGACATAATGCTAAGTGAGACAACATTATGAAAGGTGGCAGTTACAGGGAACTACATTTAATGGATCTGTTTATTCAAGCACAGTATTGAGGAGGAAGAATATGTGTCAGAGAACAGTAAGGATGAGAGCAGTGATTAGTGGTGAAGATAAGACTAAAGGGTTGTCTTGGAAGAAAAATATGACTATGGGGCTAAGATATGATTAAGGAGTCCGTCTATAATCATCTTAAATGATATTACCTGAGGCATTATCAGGTAAATAAATGTTTTCATTTAGGAGCTGATTATTTTCTCTCTCTAGTAAACACATCAAATCACTGATATTAAGAAAATAAGCATATGCTGCCCAGAGTGATACACCGTGTTTTCTCTGCTACTGTTTCTTTATACTGTGGCTATAAAGCAGCTGTGCAAGTGTCTTATGGAAAGTCAGTGGCTAGGTTCTAGTTCCAGTAGACTGTAGCAATCTGAATTTGAAGATTTAGAATCAAATCAAAGTAAAATTAAGAAGCCATGGATGATGATAAGGAGTGAGTGAATAATTGTCCTTTAGGATTAAAGAGGACCATGTAATCATATATAAAATGAGTTAACTTGTACATTTATCTTTATTATAGTGAAGGGAGTGTTGCACAAAAACATTCTTCCCATTGACTTTTCCAGAACCATCTTACCTCTTGACATGATTTAATAGGAAACAGGATTTGTAGTGTTGTCGGTGTGCTGTAAGAGTCCTTGGAGTCATGGATATGGTTCCCTTCCATATCAGTGAAGCACCACAGTACTCCAGCAATGTCAGGAAAAGAGCCAGTATATGATTTTCTAGAGACAAATTGGTAACAACATAATATATCGAAGCCTGTCTCTTGGTTGTAATTGTCACTATGGTCTTTCCTCTCAGATGTGCAATCATACAAGACTTTGGTTTCCCAGAAGTTGCTCAGCATGTCAGGGTAAAATGCTGCTATATTGCTTGATAGCATCATTTATGAGTTAGAACTATGATGTTATCTGATGATCTTTGAATTTTTTGACTTTCATTCTTGATAGATGACATTCTTGGTGAAAGCTTTTTGTTCTGCTATAATTTATATTGTTCCAAGTAGCTCAAACCAACATAAATGTCCTTGGTTATCCCTCTTAATCATCATCCCTGTCCCTAAAAACAACAAAATAGAAGTGGGGTCCTATTCCATTATTCTTAATTGAGTTATGCAGGTTATTCTGATCTGTTAGTGAGCAGGGTGACAGGGAAAATGTTGGTACCTTGAGGACAGGTAGGTGGCACAGTGTGACTTTGGACAAGTTGCCTTGCAATAACAAAAAAGGAAAAAGAAAAAGAAAGAAAGAAAGAAAGAAAGAAAGAAAGAAAGAAAGAAAGAAAGAAAGTAAAAGGAAGGAAGGAAGGAAGAAAAAAGAAAGAAGCAAAGAAAATATTGGTGCTTTTTGGAGTAATCAGGAATGTCATAAGTAGAATTTTCAAAAAAAATATTGTTTTTAACATGATTTCTTTTTTGAGATGGTCACAAGATACTGGGCTATAGAGAACTAGAATTCAAAAGAGAAGAAAGAACTATATAACCAGATATAGGAAGCTTTTACTTAGATATTTCAGTCTAAAAAATGTTGTTGAGATGGCCAAGTGGAAAAGTAGAGAGGAAAAATAGAAAAGGCCCTAGCAAGAGTCTTACAGGATACTCAGAGTTAGGGGGAGTTCTATGGATCAAGATTTGAGAAAAAGTTAAAGGAAGAATAGTTAGGCAGAAAGACAAATAGTATAGAGCAATTCCAAAAAGCAAAAAAAAAAAAAACAAAAAAACTCGAGGAGAGATTCTCTATGAAGGGAAAGGTAACCACAGAAACAAGTGCTATAGTGATTTTTTCAAGGATGAGAATTGAGAAAAATGTCACAATTAAGAGAATATTGATAGCTTTGGATAATACAATTTCAACGGAATTTGAGTTCAAGAACTATATTGTAGAATTATGATGAATTGGAGAGAGTGAGAAACTGAGGTAGAGAGAAAAACAGAGTGTCAGAGAGACAGACAGATAGAAAGATAGAGACATTGTGAGACACGCAGAGAGAAAGATAAAGAAGCAAGGACAGACTATATATATATACATATATATATATATATATATATATATATATATATATATATATATAGAGAGAGAGAGAGAGAGAGAGAGAGAGAGAGAGAGAGAGAGAGAGGTGGTACTTAGTGCTGATGTCTTTCTTAAAGAATTTAGACAAGGAGAGAAGAGATATGGGGTATAACAAGAAGGGTGCTATGGAGTAAAGCTTTTTTTAAAAATAAAGGATGTAGTGGACATGAGTAAATTTATAGGCAATAAAGAAAGAGCCAATAGACAAGGAGAGATAGAAGAAATGGAATGCAGAGATTTCAAAATAGGGACAATTTGCTGGCATAAAGGAAAGAGGATGAGATCAATTATGAATGTAGAACAATTAACCTAAACAAAGAGAAAAGCCACATTTTTACTTGAGACAATAATGAAGGAGAAGATAGTGGGGACAGATATCTGAATGATTTCTGATGAGTTAAGATAGAACAGAGAACTACTGTCAGATGGCATTATTTTTTCGGTTAAGTCTGAGGGGAATTCCTTTGCAGGGAGGGTGAGTTAAGGAGGCAAAATAGGAGAATTGAGGAAATATTTTTTTAAAAAAATTTGAATAGATACTGAGGAGAGTAGAATAATAACTAAATTTGGAAGCAGAACAATTGCCTTGTTTCAGGGAGGGTCCAATTGATCTCTCTCTCTCTCTCTCTCTCTCTCTCACACACACACACACACACACACACACACACACACACACACACACAAATTCTTAGATTTAAAACAGTCTAGAAATCCAAATCTCTTCATAAGCAACTGATTGACTGTTCCCACACATGTTCATTTTCACTAGTGAGCTCAAGATCTCACTTCAAATCTGAGATAATTCATGATACTGAATAATACAAAAGCTAATGACAAAATATTTTGTATAAACCTGAGGCAAATTTCCCCACAATACACAGATGATCAGTGGGAAGATTGCATTATCCTACGAAAATATATTTATGAAGAGATAAACACTTGGAAATGAAAATTAGTAGACTACACTTGTGCAATGGCAAGTGATGTGCATACCTAAGAGAAGCATTGATATTGTGCCTTTGGAATGCTAATGCCTAAAGTGCTCCTCATTTGTCTCTTGTTATGTGTAGTCTCTGATGGTTTAAGTTCTTTTTACAATATTGTCAGTCATTTATATATGTATATGTGTTTATGAATGTGTGTGTGTATAAAGCTTTTTTTTTTTTTTCCCACCAGCCTCAGGATTGAGGAAATTTTCTTTGCTTCTAGTTTATGGCTTCAGTTAAATTCTTAAGCTGATATTCTCCCTTTTCCCCATTTAGAAGAAGGCGGGGAGAACTCTTCCATTCTCTTTTTAAATTTGAGAAATAGGTTTAGACCTCTTATAATGTTATTATTTTTTCACACACCTAGCATCTGACCAAGTAAAAAGCATGTGTTCTTTCTCTTTATATAAAGAGTAAAGTATCATTTCTGGAAAATGAGATGTGTAAAACTTTTCTCTCCAAGAAAAATCTGTTACAAGTGCCAAAATCTTTTGGAAGACAGAGAAGAAGCTAGGCATATAAATAGATTATACAATAATTTGTCTTTAAACCTTCCTCCCCCATATGCCAAGTTGCCATCCTATTTAAGATTTAGAAATCATTCTACAGTCCTGTTTAACACAGTATGGACATCACCACCCTTCAGGTGCCATTTCAGCCCAGAAAATTGTAACCAGAGAAACAGCACAATAGCTATGTTTGTCTCAGGCTCTATGGTTTTTTTCATTCTTCTCTTTTCTACCTTCCTTGTTCTTAGATATTTTAATTTTCCATGAAAATGAAAGGGCATAGGCAAAGAAAAAAAAAAACATCCTTAATTACAGTAACACCAGAATGCCTCCATTTGCTTCTTTCACTGTTGGTTTCCTGCCTTTATTATGTATACAGGACCAGAAACAACCTCTCTTGCTTTGAACTGGATCCCATATAAGGTTGTGAGAGGAAAGGAGAATAAAGGAATGAGGGGTGCTGACCTAAGCTGATCAGGTTCCCAGAAGTTGTGGCCCCTAATGAGAAGTGATCTCAGATTAATTTGACATGGTTCATGTCTCAGTGTCTCTAGGCCCTACCTGTCTCTAATAGTGAGAAACACTCAGGAATAGATAGTCCCCTTATAGATTGTCTCTGACCTCTCAATAATAGAACATATAACCCATGTGTCCCTTCCTTCTCAAGAAAAAATGGCTCAGTGTAACATCCTTGTTTCTTCCTGTGGCCTCCCTAGCCATGGGGTTATGGCCAGAATGAATGGAGAAGGACTGAGGAGCATTTCATAAAATACAGAGATAACACCAGTCAGTGTACAGCTGTTCAGCAAATGTTCACCTAAGCCCTCTGTATAAAAGGAATGATTGGGAAGCTCCTGCCCCCAAATAGTACTCTCCTTTCGGATTTATTTGATTGCCATGGTGATTCAGGTGAAAACAGCTTTTGTAAAAACAGGGTCTGAGAAACACTGTAGCTTTCCTATTAAATAGTGAAGTCTGGGGGCAAAGAACTCCCTCATGCCAGCTCCCCTGTATTCAGCCAATGTTTATACGGCTTGGGAGCTATTTTCTCCCATGAAAATTCTTTTGACCTTTTGGGGCAGAGGTAAGCTCTTAGACTGAAAAACACAGCTCTGATAATTTAGCCTTTCTAAGTTACAATATTTTGTTTCAGGTGACTAATTTTTCCACTGCATAATTCTGTCAGAGTATTCATTTCAGAAGTTTTAATCGATCCACCAATAAGTATTTGGTGAGTACTTGTATTGGACATATATGATAGACTCCTAGAGAATTGGAGGTGAAAGGAGCCTTGGAATTTTTCTAGTGCCTGGGATACTTAACTATTTTTTAAAAGCATGTGACATGAATTCTTTTGGCAAACTGGTAAAATTTAAAACAATAAATAAACCTCTTTCTCAGAATAATATTTTAGATAGATTAAATAAAATTTTTAAGGAAACAAATTTTGAAATATAATTATATATATACATATAGGTGTTCATATATATTATATATATATAATTTATTTGTATAATATACATATATGTTCATATGTCATCTATAATATATAATAATCATCAATAATATATGTATGTGTTTAGATACATATATATCAACAAATGTTCAGATAGCCTGAAAAAACATAGAGATTCCTTAGTTGTCTGTGAACTATAGTTAATGAACCTCTGATTGGGTCCAAATTTCCTTGTTTCATATATAAAGAAACTGCACCACTGGGAAATTATGTAGTTTGTCTATGGTCACATAACTATTAAATGCCAAAACTGAATGTTGTTTACAGACATCCTGTCCAGGTATTCCTTTATATTATCTACAATTATTAGATTAAAACAGAGACCTTTTTTGCATTAGAGTCTAATATGCAACTTTTTCCTCTAGTGAAATATAATCATGAAAATACCAATCACAATATAAAATGATTTGTAAATATGTAAATTATGAAAATAATTTGGTATAGTTACTGAGTCACATATGATTTGTGCACTGCCCACTAATATTTCAAGCTAAAGAAATCAGGAGAAGGAGGTGGGGGGCCAGGGTATTGACTAAATAATGAATAGATAGGATGGCCTAAATTCAAAAAACTTTAATAAATATAATTCAATAAAAATAAATTTAAGGTCTATAATTTATTTCATAAAAATCAATGTAACAAGATAAGAGAGATTTAATAAGTATTCATGATAAAGATTCATATAGGTGGTAAAAGAATCATAATTCAATTTTAGTTAACTATGACAGTGTAGGGTAGGTAGGATAAGCAAATAAGTCTTTATGAGGTGAAGTTCCATTTCAGATGGAGATGCAGGGGTCACTTTTCTTTTTTTGAGTATATTCTCAAATTTTTAATTGTAAAGAACTTATTTCACTATAGTCTGGGTCACACCAAAGTAAATTTTTGTTTGGTTCTGTGTACTGCATTTTAGGTGGCATCTAATCGGCTTGAAAATAGAAAGAAATGAATGATAGGATTTAGCTTGGAAGGTGACAACTCTGGACATCATGCATTTTGAGTACCAATTGAAGGAATTACTTGTAGGTTTTAGTATCAATAACTTGGAAAGTTAGATCTTGTCAAATACTTAAAGACATTTCTATCACTTAAGGTGATAGAAAAAAGTACAAACTTGTTGGGTTTTATCCCTTCGGATCAAGGGAACAGAGAAGAAAATAGAAAGGAAATTTAAATAAATATGAGGAACAACAACAAAAAGATGAAGTTTTAAAAATTTGTTCAAAATGAGTACCCCAATAAGAAGGGTGACCAATTAGAATCTGACCCATAAATATTGTCATGTGTTTGGGCCACTTACCATAAACATTTTAAAGTAAATTTCTATTCAGATACTGGTTAGGCTATATAAATCAACCTGCAAGAATTAAGAACTTATTAAGATTTGAGGACAAGGTAAACAATGAGAAAACCTAGAATGAAACTTAAATTCCAGCTGAGTATGGCATAAGGCACTAACCTTTCTTATTAATTAGTTTGGTGTTAAAAGAGCAGAAAATTCATAAAATATGAAATTTATTTGATAGAAGATTGCCTCTGAATAGGTAAGTAATTTCATTTCACTTGGGATCGGGAGAAAATTATTTATATTGATACAAATTGCTAAAATGAAGATGTAAAGAAACAGTTCTCAGACTTAATATGAGGAATTTTGACAAAAAATCAACTGTGGAATAAATCTAAAGTGTTTAATCACCTTGTAAAGGATGTATTAGTTTGATGGTGTGCAAGTATAGGAAGATAAATTTTTATTGAAAACATTGAAAATTTAAGAGTGAAAAGTTTTCAAGTGTATAGGTTAAAGAAGGAAACCACTTTGAGAATTGAGAATTGACTATTTATAGGGAGTTATTGCATTTCAGTTCATTAGCATATAAAGACGAGTATAAAATACAAAAATGAATAGTTATGTGAATATTCAGAAATTTAAAGATATTTATTTAAATACTGCTGATTTCCCGTAAGTAATTTCATGTATGATATCTTTTATTAATTTTTTTGTTTGTTTTTCCTTTAGAAGAAATAGATGATTAACCGGAGAAACTGATTTTCACCATTAAAAGCATATAGGGTCTTAAGGAACTAGAAGGATCTCTTCAATCAAGAATAGTTCAAGGGAGGGAATACTGAGCTAATGAGTGAGAAAAGATTTCTAAGAGTGGTGTGATGACACAGGCAATGAGCTTATTTTTTATAAAAAGAATATTTCAAGTGTTATTTTCTAATAGGCTCAATAAAACTTTAGGTCATCGCAAAGATACCTTATTTTCTGGTTATTGATCTTCATCAGTACTTGGACTGTGAATAAAGTGAAGCCATCAGAAATTCCTATTTCCCTCTGCTTCACTTACTGGTTTGATAAGGAAGAATGAAAAGGAGAAAGATTTGTTTTGCAGATTCTTTGCTGTATAGGAAAAGATTTTGAGATATTTTCCATGTTAGCCAAGGAAAGTCAAAATGATGATATTTCCAGTTTTCTAGTTCAAAGAAAATTTCTATCCAAATTAAGAAGGAATTGTGATTATATATTGGCTTATAAAATTATAATTTAAAGTTGGACTAAGTCATAAAAGGTTCATTAATTTCAAAGTAAAAGAGCAGACTTACCCAACAGTTAAGAACAGAATAAGAACAGAATAAATATAGCTTACTGTGATGTAAGTATTCCTGAATGAACCATAAAAATCAAGGTTAATAGTTCAGAATTTTGAATTAGCCTGCACATATAAACATTCCTTTCACTTTTGTTTATCTATAAGTTGTCTTCTAGGTTTCTACAAGTTTGTGACTGCCTTCCCTTCTTTGATATTGGACATTGTATTGTGTTATGTTACATTCATTCAGTACAATCAAATTTTATGTGTTAATTGTAGTTTATTCCTTTGTTTGCTTCAATACATCAGTACTCTCTGATATTATCATCATTTATTTTCCCTAATTGCTCAATAAATAGTTATGTTTAGCACTTAAATGTGTCATTATTATAAGTAGCTTATTTTGTGCAAATGAGAATTCATTGATGGGGGTTTGAATTCTAAAATTATACACAGAAGTAGTGTCTTTCCAACACAATAGGATGACTCATAGAGTATTTACAGTGCTGGATGTCTAATGATTTTTTTCCCCTAGGAATTTAGAACTGTAAATTTAAGAAAATGTTGTAAGACTTAGTCCAGAGTACACACAATCTATGTGACAATATAAGGTACTATATTGGAAGCTAAAACACAACGGTTTCTGGTAACATCATATTGAATGATGACGTCTAATGTGAGATTTTCTCCTGCTTCCTTTCTCTCTGTTACTCAAAACTTCAAGATCAAATAGAATGGATTTGGGGGCATCTATGTAAATTTGATGAATTTGTATTTCTTTTCCATCAAAGATCTCTGGGTGTTCTCTACTAAGGATCAAATATTGGATTGAAATCAAGGCTATTTTACATATTAGGTGGCAAATATCATGAAGTAATAGTCAATAGGTTATTGATATTTTCACTTTAAATGATGTTTTCTTTGCTAATAGTCTACACACTGTCCAGTAATGGAGAGTTAAATTATGGAATTTTACATTATGTGGAATGATACTCTTTTTTCATTTTTTATACCACTAATCTTAAAGTGAGGATAAAGAGAATCCAATTAGTTTTTTAGAGAACAGTGCTTGAAGACACATTTATTTCATCTTTTCCAGGTTTACTTTTTTCTTATTCACTATAATCATGGTGTTTTATAAAATATGAAACTTGATCATAATAACTTTTTTCTTTATCCCTGTGAAGAATAAACAAACTTAATGATTTTCCTCACTATACATAAAGACAAATATATAAGAAAGAGGCAGAACTCTGGATGGTACATTGACTGAAGAGTGGAAGGAAGATGAAGACAGTTATCCTGTAAGTCTAAAATAAACAATAATGATTATCACATCCAAAGTGCTTATATATTGTTTGCAGCATTGTTATGTGGACATTTTGAAAGATGTGTGATTAAATAAGGATTCCCTGATGCATATCACACCCATCAAAACCTTTATAGAATATTTATAAAATAAAGCTGTTAGAAAACATAATATCCAATGCAGTCTAAACCTACAAGGGGATGTGCTATTTGGCATTACCAACAGATGGTCATACAGTCTTCCTTTGTAGATGTACAATGAAAAGAAACATACTTATCCTGAAACATACTGTTGCAAGATGGGATAGTTCTATTTATCAAGAAGATTTTTTTTTTTGCAAGGCAAATGGGGTTAAGTGGCTTGCCCAAAGCCACACAGCTAGGTAATTATTAAGTGTCTGAGACCAGATTTGAACCCAGGTACTCCTGACTCCAGGGCCGGTGCTTTATCCACTGCGCCACCTAGCCACCCAAGAAGATTTTTATTTATTTTTTTTAATTTTATTTATTTATTTATTTATTTTATTATCGACCTTTCTGAGATTTGTATGCTTTGGTCCTGGAGAGCAAAGCAGGACAAGAATAACTTTTCATCTCTCTCTCTCTCTCTCTCTCTCTCTCTCTCTCTCTCTCTCCCTCTTGTCTCTCTCTCTGTTCTCTCTCTCTCTCTCCATCTCTATATATATATATATATATATATATATATATATATATGTATATATGACTTTTCAGTACCACATGATCATATTCCACCATCTCCAAATCTTAAGTACTAAAGAGTAATTATGTGATTATGTAATGATTATGTGTTTCAACTAACCCAGATACCAAATTTTTTCTAGCCCTTTCATCATGCTCTTTCTCTCCCTTTGGAAACAATCTAACTTCCCATGACTCAAATATGGTTTGAGAAGAGTAGAAGACATCAGAATTTCTACTTCCATATTATGATCTTTTCTATGCCTGGTTCAGTCACTTAAATTTTGGACTTCAGTTTCTTTATATGTAAAATAAAGTTATTAAGACTCAATGACAGGGGGCAGTTAGGTGGAACAGTAGAAAGAACACCAGCTCTGGAGTCAGGAGGAACTGGGTTCAAATCCAATCTCAGACACTTAACAATTACCTAGCTGTGTGACCTTGGGCAAGTCACTTAACTTCATTGCCTTGCAAAAACAAAAAAAAACTCAGTGATGTCCAAATTCATTCCCAACTGTAAATTTCAAGATCCTATGGCTCTATGAAAAGAGTCTAATTATTGTTTTATCAATCACCACATTAAATTGCTGACTCACGTTGAACTTGCGATCCCCTAAAATTCCCAAGTCCTTTTTTTCCATATGAATTAATACCTAGTTAAATCTGCAATTTATTGGGACTACAAACTACAAAGGTCATACTCATTTAAATGAAAAGAAGAAGATTCTTTATCAGGTTACCAGAAAATAAATACAAAAACATGCTATCAGGAGGACCACACCTGATAATAAACTGCAGCTAGTGAGGAAAGCTCAGAATAATAATTGCATGTGTATGTGTGTCATCTGAGTAGAGAAAAAAAGTCTGAAAAGTTATGAAATTGGATTAGACAATAATAACTGCTAACTGAAGAATAAACAAGGCAGAGTTAAAGAAATTTATTTTATTTCTATTTTCTTTGCAAAGGAGAAGGATCTTTAGACTAGAAAAGAAAAAATGACTTGTAGAAAATTGATACATTTGGAAAGTAAAAAACTGGTAAGTGATCACAAAGATCTCTTTAATTAGTTATTGTGAAGGTATGGGTTGCCTCTATCTTCCAAAGGCTTCTAAACTTCTTTCTAGCTCTGAGCTTCTTTGATTCAGTGATTCATCCCCAGATAACTGTGAGATATATACTTATTAATTTAAGAGTGATTATAAACAATAAGTTATAGGAAAATTATTTGGTGATCTTAATTGGCTCAGTCAATGGCATCTAAGAATATAATATTGCAGCCAAAATTAATGTAATATTACATTTCAATAAGAGACTCATAGTATCTAGGATTTTGGAAGCAAGCAGGTCGAATGTACACTCTTGAGTTAAAGACTTCTTTGAACATAGTGTTTATGAAATAATTGTTGAATCAAATTGAATGAGACATATTATGTTAAAATATATTCATGACTTCATTGATTCTTTTGAAAGGATCACAGAATTTGGAGCCCAAAAGGCTTTAAAACTTAACTAGTTACACCTTCACTTTTTTATTGATATTTTATTTTTTCAATTTCATGGTTTGAAAGTTTTTCAACATTCATCCACATGCATATGCATATTTTTAAGTTACATAATTTCCTTCCACCCTCCCCTAGGCAGCAAAATGTAAGGTGAATATGGTGCATATACAATTGTGTTTAACATGTTTACAAATTTGTCATTTTCGCATACTTTGAAGATGAGTAATGTGGAACACAGAGTGAAATGACTTGAAATATTAAATAAAATAAATAAACACATTTTGGAACAATAATGTTAGTGTAGCTTGAATTTGAGCTCAGGTTGTTCTGAATCCAAAGTCAGTGCTATCTCTCCTGTCCCATTATTTATCTTGCAAGATGACTTGAATATTTACAAAGAAATGATGAAACTAGGATGTCACACAGAAAAAAGAGGGGGTGGCTCCCAAGAGGAGCAGAGTATAAACTGATAGGAATTAGGGTTCTCACAAATTGTTTTTGTAATAAACAGCCAAGAAACCTTTGTAGAGAAACAATTATGTTTCAGCAGGGCAATTTCTTTTTAGAGATAATTTGTGCAATGCTTATGTAATTATCAAGGCGGAGGAGGTCCCAATTGCGAATTTTCTCTCTGACATACAGTTGTGCAGCTCAGACAGAAGCGAATGTCTCTCCCTTAGGTAAACAGTTATGGTAAGTAAAAATAAAGCTCTTTGGTTCATTGAAACTACACAGAGAATTAATTTAAAAGTGCTCTCTTGAGAAAACTGTAGGCATCAAGGTAAAAGAACTTCCTTGGTCTGCTTCACAGGCTATGTTCACAGCCAAATAGAGATTGAATCAAAATATATGAATCTTTCAAAAGAAGACTTCGAAACAGATAGAAGTCTAGTGAAATTTTTGCCTATATAATTTTCTACAATGCCCTGGAAAATATTTAACTGATGTTCTACTCTTTAATTATTTATTAAGCTCATACTTTGTGGCAGGTGCCTTGCTACCTTCTGGATACAAACTGAAAATCCCCTTGGCTTCAAGGAATTTATACTCTAATAGGGGTAGGAGAAAATAATGCACAAATAGATAAATACATATAAAACAGATACAAATGGAGTTAATGAGACTACCTTCTGAGGATCTTATCTGATTGTATATGTTAAATGCTTTTCATTCATAAATTAGCAAAACCATATCATTATGGCACATTAGTAAGGAATACATTTACTAATTTACTTTTGTCCTGAAAGACTTGATAATTCACTCTCACATTATGTTTTTGTGGTCCCTGTAATTTTCATTCTTTAGAGATTGCAGTGTTCTATTCTCCATAATCATATACCATCACCAAAGAATGTTACTTTTAAAAGTTTGGATTTTTGTCTAAGGGTACAGATTGGAATAATTAAAATTGCTCATCAATTTCTCAAATGCATCCCAATCTGTCCTCTTCCCTCTGTTCAATTCAGAGACCAATTTTTGTTCATATTCAGTAAAAATTAGTCAGTAATAGACTAAATCCATAGGTTACTCCTCCAATGTTATCAAAATAAATTTATTTTAGCCATCATAAATTGTACTGAAGAAGTTATGTAGCAAAGTTTGACTTAATGTTAACCTCATCATCTCAGCAGAATAGATATAATCGGTATCAAGGACTGCCTCTTATATAAAACTTTCACTAATCATGTCTCCCAAATCCCATATGTCAGTGACTTCCATAAATTTACCTTATTATAATGTAATACTATATTCAAAAAAAGAACATATATTTATTTTTTTCACTCCTGAAAAATATATTTCTTCAGGGTAGTGATTTATTCAAAGTATCTCAGATTTATAATTAAAAGGAATCTTATAGGTCATTAAATCCAACAATTACATTTAAATTGAGAAAACTAAGTTAGAAAGTGATTTAAGTCTTTCTTGTACCTGTATTCTCTACTCATTTGCCTTAATTATATGGTTTTAAAATGGAAACCTGTATATATATATATATATATATATATACATATATATATATATATATATTTGTATATATATATATATATATATATATATATATAGACACTGTATGCATTAGTAGAAGAGTATAGTCCATGTTTAGAAGGGAAATTTTATGCATCCATTATTCTTTCTTTTCCTTCTTTTTAGCAAATATTTCCAATTATGGGTTATTGGTTCCTACTTAGGTGATCTGTTAAATGCAAAACATAACAGGGTTTTTTAACTATAGTTGACTATATTGACTAATTGGAGGATATGGGAGTATAACCTTAAGATGGGAAAAGGAAAAGTGTGGGACTCAAGTGCCCCTCAAACTACATAAATAAAATTGCAATAAAAAGATAAAGATTGGGTTTATTAACATGTTGGTATGATTAACTTCCAGATGATGAAAGCCAATTAATAACTTCAGATCTACTCATTCTTTAAAACTTATGTAATATTTTAATAATATTGTATTTTAAAATAGTTTTATTTCTATAATTTATTATTAATTATTTATATGTATATTTTATATTATTTATTTTAAATTATTATTTATTTTTCCAACTTCCTGCAATTGTAGTTTGTAACAATCATTTTTTGCAAGGTTTTGAATTTTACCTTTGTTTCCTTTCTCTCTTTTCCCCCTCCCTCCCCCAACAGAAAGTTCCCTAATATATACTCTGCATGTAAAACTATACTAAATATAGAACCATATAAATATGATGTAAAAAAAAGATCACATCAAAATAGAAAAATAAAACATTAGAGAAAAAAGACATAATACCAAAGAAAACTTTTAAAAATTGAAGAAAGTAAACTTTGGTCTGTATTTAAACTCCACTCTCTTGATAGGGATGACATTTTCCACCTTAATCTTAGAATTATCTTTGATTATTGTATTGGTGAAGTGGAGAAGTCAATCTTAGTTGGTCATCACCCAATATTGCTGTTAAAGTATACATTGTTCTTCTGTTCTGCTCCTTTCGCTAAGCATTAGTTCGTGCAAGTCTTTCCTGTCTATTCTGAAGGCCCTTCCTTCATGATTTGTTACAGAACAATAGTACTCCAACACATTCATATACCACAACTTGTTCAACCATTCCCAAGTTGTTGGGTATCTCTGCAATTTTCAAATCTTTGGCACTCCAAAAAGAGTTGATATAAAAATTTTTGTACATATGCTTTTTTAAATTTTTTTTCATGTACAATTTGAGATACAGACCTAGTATTGATATACTTATATAGTCTTAAAGACCATTCTAGAACCCTGAGAGATTAAGTGACTTATCCAATGTCATACAATCAAAATGTGTCATTGGTACAACATAAACCCAAGTCTTCCTGACTTTAAAGCCAATATTTTATCGGTATACTCTGTTGCTCAAGCTATAAAGGATATTCAGTAAATATCGATCAGGAAATGAGTTATGTATTGAGGAAAAATAAATAACTGATTAGGCTAAATGCCTAATATCCAGAGATTAAATCAAATATAAAAATGCCTATAAAGATCCCAAAAGACCTCTATTGCATCTAGGTATGACTGCACCTAACTCCTTGTCTTTTCAAAAAGGTATCTTTGCTTTTATGTATCTCCCTTGAAGTTGGCTCTTCCTATCCTAGTACTGGCATCTACCCTTCTTACCTGCCAAGCTTTAGCAGAATATCTTATATCACTTCACTATGAGAAACTCTGTTTCTGGTATTCCAAGTTGGAATTTTTTACATTAAAATATATTATAAGGGGCGGCTAGGTGGCGCAGTGGATAAAGCACTGGCCCTGGAGTCGGGAGTACCTGGGTTCAAACCCGGTCTTAGACACTTAATAATTACCTAGCTGTGTGGGCTTGGGCAAGCCACTTAACCCCATTTGCCTTGCAAAAAAAATTAAAAAAAAATATGTTATAAAGGACTTACAAAGAATTCTGGAAGGAACTTTTGAGTTTATCTATCAGGGAATTTTGACAAGATAGAGACCTAGAGAGAGAGAGTTTGATAGAAATGGAGAGAGAAAGGCAGAGGATTGATATGAATATAATATTAATTATAGATACCTAGGTAGTTAGAGTGATGTAAAGGGGTTGTATTTCAATTGTTTTCTGAAATAATTTGTCTTATTTATAATCATCTCCATTTTGCTTAATGTCTTTAAATTAATATTTATGATTAGGAGGTCTAGCCATCACCACACAGCAGAAAGAGTTCATTGAGGTAAAAAAAATGTATTAAGTCTTGTCCAAATTCCACATTTTACAAAACAGAAACATAGCTGAGGATTGGATCTGATTCAAAGTCACATTTGTAATGAGTTATAAGGATTTCTGACTACAAATTCCTTGTTCTTTTGAGTGCACCATACTACTATCACTGTTTCTTTCTCTTTAAGGTTTTATCATTTTATTTATGAGGAAACTTATTCCACTGATCAATGTGGAAGTATTGCACTTAACCAAATTCTTAGTTGACCTGGTTATTACTTTCTTCACTTCTCAATGTTAGTCCACATATTAAAAATGTAAAGCTTGAACTACAATCAGAACTTCTTAACTTGGGGTCTATGAACTTTAAAATATTTTGACAATTGTATTTTAATATAATATAATATATACTATAATATAATTGTTTGCCTCTGAAATTCTGTGGATATCATTATAAAAATTTACAAACAGTCAAAGATATCAATAAAAGAAAAAGTAAAGTTCAGGACCTTCAACCCTATCCTAGAGTAAAATCCAGGAACAGTTTCAGCACTCAGGGGTATTCTGACAAATGTTTTCAATTCACCCTCCAAAACATTGGAAACATTCACACTTTCAAGTTTAATTTGCTTGGTTCACATTTTCTCTATAGCATTTTCATATCTAGATATTCAACAAAACAGTAGATCAAGCCTTAATTCCAGTGTTTGTTGATGTTTTCAAGTGTGAATGCTAACATTGAAAATTTAACAATTAGCCTGGTGGGAACTCTTCAGGTTCTGATCTTCTCTATAAGTAGTTTTTAACAATCATTTTTGCAAGGTTTTGTTAAGACCCCCATAAATCATTTCAATGGCCTGATATTCCAGAGACTAGGGACAACTCTCTATTCAAAGGACTCATCAGAGAATGATGATAATAGAGGACCACTGATATTTCTTCCAGGAAAATGTGGATTTAATAGGTTCATGTGGGAGACTGCCTCATTCACAAGGGAATATTTTGGAAGGCTAAGGCTTGCCTCTATATGATTAATAAGCAAATAGCCAATATATTAGTATCCAAAGAACCTGAAAATAGAGTAAAGCTTGATTATGACTTATAATGCCCCTTAACAAATCTAATGTTTGGATCAAGCTTATTTTCCAGGGTGGTCCATACTGAAGTCTTTATGGTAGACAAGTTACAAAAGGGTGATACAGAATTTCTTCTTCTCATTGCAAACTAGCAAAGTAGCTGGCACAGCTATTCTTCACTGTCATGCGTGTCACATATACTAGAATCTGCTGGCAGGTTTAGATAAATATTATCTTCTGGAACAGATTCAAAGATGTAAATCCTTTCATTGTCTTGTATACTCTGGACTATTCAGCAAGAAGTCTGTACTCTGCAAATGTAGATCTCCTCCAAATGACCTACAGATCTAGCAAATGAATGGGGGTGGGAGGAAGAGGGGGTATAATAATGATAGAATTACTTAACTAAGGAAACTTGAGAATAAATAAAGTGATAAGTGACATAGTCCTTAACTGCAGAAAGAACCTTACAAGAGGAGCTTGGAAATTGAAATCCTTTTTGGCTTTCTGTATGACTATGGACAAAACATTTGATGTTCCTTGGCCTCAGTTACTCCACTAAGATGATGAAGGGCTTGGATTTAATTGTGTTTAATGTACTAAAACAAATGTTCTATGATTATCCCTTAGTGCAAGAGTCTTCTCTCTTTCATAATATCCGCATTTTGTATATTTATATACACATATACATCAATTTATTTAGGTACAAAATGACAGTAATAATACTTAAACTACCTAACGTATAGGGTTATTAACAAATCATATTTAAAACCAAAATATGTGAAAAATTATAAAACATTTATAACTTAAGGGGTATTATTATTATTATTATTATTATTATTATTACATTAACCATTATTATGAAGTGTCTCCCCAAAGGTTTACATAACAGAGAAATTCCCTATATATAGCCAGATGCTTCTATTTTCATATGACACATGAAAATGATTCTTGAAGCAATGGAATAATAACTTCTACAAAAGAAGGAACAATCACATATATATGTATAAATAAGTTTACAAAATTTACTTGGAAAAGAATATACTTGAAATCATATAAAGAACAAAAGAGAATGGAAAGAAAGCAAATCCTACAGTGGCTAGAGCGGCCCACCCAATCGCCAAAAGCCATAGATGACTTTCACCATATTTGGATAAATCCTCCAAAGGATTGTGGGAAAATGTACTAGAATGAGTGATGTTGATACATTCCAATTTAATCCATTGAAGAGAGAATCTATATTAATGAAATTACATATTCATTATATTATTGGTGTCTGGTTATTTTAATTATTTCTAAAGGAATCTCAGAAATAGGAAATACATCATTCCCTTTATTATTAATTCACAATAGATACACTGCCTCCGTTTCCTGATGTGTTTTAAAGAAAGTTAAGGGATTCAGATTTTAAACCAATTTATGTCAAAACTACATACTAAATCCAAAAGAAGCCTTTCCTTCCCTCTAGTGAATTCTTGACTATATGCTAAATAAAGGTATTGGAACTAACTAGCGTATAATGTTGCAGAGATAATTATTGGGGGGAGGTAGGTAACTAGGTGTATTGGATAATGTCTGAGGTCCCTTCCAAATCTAAAACTCTGTGATGTTGTTCTTAGATAACAACGACCCTTCAAATTTATTTTACATTCTCAAAATCATTTTACGTTCTCTTTACTTATAAGGTATGTTTCAGAACCCCTCTACTTGTGGTCTGGCCTTACTAAATATAAACAATAAGAATGCAAAAATATATTTATATATGTATATATATATATATATATATATGAATGCATATGTATATGAGTGTATGTACATATAGCATCTATGTATGAAAATACACATAAATATGCTTATAATATGGAAGCCTATACATATGCCTTTACAGACAAGTAAATATAGACTCCATGTAACATTTACCATTTTCATTCAATTAAACCAATTAGATAGGTATGAAAGATGTCACCTCAGAGTTATTTTAATTCATTTTTATTAAATATTAATTATATAGAACATTTTTTCATCTAGCTCTTCAGTCTTTTTTTGTTTTTTGCAAAGCAATGTTTTTGCAAGGTCTACTCATATTATTTGATCTTTTATAAATTGACAAATGATTTTCAGATTTATGATTTTAAGTTAGTTTAATCATCTTAGACATGAAAAGTTAGTGTCAAAGGCCATGTCTGAACACAGATCTTCCTGCTGCAGTTTAACTGAACTGGTTGTGTTTGTGCAAAACTCTCTTCAGTTTTATGTAATCAAAATTTTATAATTTTACTTAATCATTTTACTTCCTGGCATTCTCTCTCTCTCTCTCTCTCTCTCTCTCTCTCTCTCTCTCTCTCTCCTTGTTATGAATTATAATATTCATAAATCTGATAGGTAATTTCTACCATGCTTCTCTATCTTCTTTTCTATTCCATTGCTTATATCAAAACCATAAGTGACTTGCCCAAGGACAAACAGTTAAGTAAGCACCAAGTATCTGAGACCACATTTGAACTCAGGTCCTCTTGACTCCAGGGCCACTGCTCTATCTACTGTGCCATCTTGTTGTCCTATGGCTATTTATTCTTAAATTTCTTCCACCAAAGACAACCTATTCATAATATTTGATCATTTATAAATTGATAAATGATTTTCCAATTTGTGAATTTAAATTAGTTAAATCATCTTAGTCATGAAAAATTTGTTAGAGAAACTTGCTGCAAATATTTTTTCTCTTTTCATTTCAGTTTAAAAACTTTAAATTTTAGTTATCTATATATCTATATATATATATCATTTACAATGTGTGAAAAATTCTACTTTGTAAGTATTATCTCATTTGATCCTATGTGATAAGAGATATTATTATCAACATTTTACAGATAAGTAAACTGAGGCAAACAACACTTAGGTTAATATCAAAGTCCATGTTTGAAAACAGGTCTTCTTGCTGCAGTTTAGCTGAACCAGCTATTTGTTCAAAACTCTTTTTAGTCTTATGTAATCAAAATTGCTCATTTTACTTCCTGATATTCTCTCTCTCTCTCTCTCTCTCTCTCTCACTCTGTGCTATGAATTATACTATTTATAAATCTGATAGGTAATTTCTTCTATGCTTCTCTAACTTCTTTTCCATTTCATTGTTTATCTCAAAAATCAGACAAACTTTTGGAACTTGTCTGGCTATATGACATGACATACTCTTCTGGTCCTGGTTTCTGTCAGACTGCTTTCCATTTTGCCAGCATTTTCATTGTTGTTTGTCATTGCATGGTGAGTTCTTGGCCTAGTAACTAGAATCTTCCAATTTATCAAACATTAAACTACCATGCTTTTGTGCTTCTATATATTATATTAGTAATCTTTCACACTGATAAACCTCTCTGTCTTTTACTTAGAGTAAAATTATTAGATGATTATTGTTTTATAATATAGTTTGAGATGTGGTGATACTTTCCACTTTTTTCCATCAATTTCCTTGAGATTCTTTACAATTTGCTGCTTTAACTTGATTTTTTTTAACAATTCTTTCTATCTCTCTAATCTTTTGATAATTTGATTGGCATAGTACAAAAAAAAGCAAATTAATTTAAACCAATTTGGTCATTTTTAGTATTTTGGCTCAGTCTGCTACTGAAAAATTGATATTATTCAAATTATTGGTAGCTGCCTTTATTTGTGCAAAGATAATTTTGTGATTAGACTCACAGTTTTTGCATATCTTGTAGGTAAATGCCTCAGTATTTTATGCTATATGTATTTAAAGGGCATTTCCTTTCTCTCTCTTCCTATTAAAATTTCTGGCTAATATGCAGAAATTCTCATGATTCTTATTGGTTTGTTTTTTTATCTTGCAATCATAGTAAATATATTAATTCTTTCCAGTTATCTCTAAGTTGTCTTTAAGATTTGCTAAATAAACTATAATTTGATCTGTATATAAAAACATGATTTTTGTTTGAGTGGATTGAATTAGATGACTTCTGTGCTCCTTCTTAACTCCAAATCTATGAGACAATTATTTTTGTTCTCTCTTTCCAATAAACTCCTTAAAGGCAAGGACTGCTTCATTTTTGAATTTTTATCTTCAGTTCTTATAACAATATCTAACTCATAGTAGGTGCTTAAGACATGATTGTTGATTGATTGATCACTTCCATTTTATGATCTGTCTCAATTCTCTGATAATCATAGGGAATCCCAGAAATGATGATACCATGATTCACTTTCTTTTTCCAAACTGGAAATAACTTCAACCACAGCAGTTTATGGTATGTTGGCACAAATAAGACAGTGTTTTCCTGACAGCTGTCTTCTGCATTACGGTAATAAATTGCTCACAAGAATATAGCACTACTCAGTTTGTGAAGCACTCTTCTCCAAACACTGGAGCTGAGGGAAGTAAGACTCAGAAAATTTAAATGGGTACTCCATTTTTCTGAAGACTATTAAATATAATATTTAAAATTTAAATCCAGTTTCTTTTTCTCCAAAGGGTGTTATTCCCTTTTTTCATATGTTCTTCACTAATTCAAAAGATGAAAAATTCCACATGCACTGTGAAGACCCTCAGGATCAGAGTATAAGCAGGGATTTATTTGGAGTTTCATGGATTGGTGCATCATATATCAAATATCACTTCCTCAGGCATTGACATAAGATTCCATGGGCCTAGGCACATTATTATAATTTTCCTTCTCCATTTTAAGTATAATATTTTCAGTATAGTTTAATTTTTAATTATAAAATAAATTTTATTTCATTTTAGTTTATTTTGATGAATAAAAAATCAGTGATGATTGAGTATTTAATAAGTGCTACTTTAAAAAATAAAATTCCCAAATACGTATCCTAATGAAGAGTGCTATATAATATCTAGGGCAGTTCTCTTTCCTTGAACCCCTAAAGAAGGAGAGAATTTTCAACTCCATAAGAGGAATTCTGAATGGTGAGATTTTACTGACTCATTGTTTTACATAAAATAATGGAATGTGATAAGATCTTGCTTTGAAGCAGCAAACAAAGAGTGCTGGGTTTTTCTAAATCTCATTTGGATTTAATAACCTTTCCTACCTTCCTCCTCTCACTCCTTTCAAATACTCACTGCAAGGGATTTTTCATTTTCTACTTTACTTAGAAGATTTAAATGTCAAATTTGCATTTCCCTCAAAGTTGCAAATAGAAGGAGTTGAAAATGAAAAGAAGCTATAGGATAGGATATTTCAGAGAATGGAAGACAGTAGTAATTCTTCTGCTTTACAGGCCTTAGGAAATTATAAAGTTTGTTTCATCCCTCCAGTATGTAGGTAAATGTTTAAGAATTCTCATCGGATAGCACTTGCATCTATGGATCTCTTTTAACACTGTTCTATTTTGGTAAAACAAAAAAAATAACAAAAATTAAGTTATGATTTATAAAAAAATTAAGCAAAAATAATCCTTAAAATCAGTTTTTAAATTACCATTTTCATTAGCTAAGGCTAATATAATTATCTTCAGAAATTATGGATATAGAGAATTTTTTTGAGGAGAGAGGACAAAATATTGAAATTAGTTTCTCCAATTATTTAGCATCAACTATCTCTTTCTGTAATTTCGCAAACTTCTTCTTGCTCTTCCATTCTCTTTTATGATCATGATTTGTATCAGAAAGGAACCCAAAAGAAAATCTTGCATCATCTCCTTCAAGGCTCAGTTCTGATGCTGAACACAAAGCTTTTTCAACTGCCTCTGAGATTGTGCAAAATTACACATGTAGAAATATATAATAATTTGCTTTCATCTTCTCCATTAGAATATAAATTTAGAAGGTGAGGATGTGATTTTTGTTGTGGTTTGTTTATATTTTTTCCTTTTTAAATATATCTCCAGTACTTAACACCAAGCTTGGGACACAATAAGTCATGAATAAACATGTATTTACTGACAATTTTTTTTTTTCTACAGAAGAGGAATATAAGGCCAGAAGATCTTAACTGACTTTCCCAGTGTCATTCATAAAGATAGATAAAAAGCAATGCATCCTGTATTTAAATTCATTCAAATTGAATGGCTAAATGATTTAGTGGACAGAGTTCAGGGAATATTTGAGTTCTGATTTATCCACAGACACTTACTATTTGCTGACCCTAAGTCAATAATTATCTCTGTATGCCCCAGTTTCTTCATCTGTAAAGTAGCAATTATAACACCTACTCTAATGATTTTTTTATAGGTTTTTGGCAAGGCAAATGGGGTTAAGTGGCTTGCCCAAGGCCACACAACTAGGTAATTATTAAGTGTCTGAGAACGTATTTGAACCCAGGTACTCCTGACTCCAAGGCTGGTGCTTTATCCACCACGCCACCTAGCCGCCCCTCCAATGGGTTCTTAAGAAGATCAGATAAGTTATGGTTTGTAAAATGCTTAGCATAGTATTTAGCACATATTATGTCCTACATAAATATGTTTTTAATTCAGTGTTCATTCCATATGTCTTATTGTAATCTACTTTTTTCTTCTTGTCATCCTTATATGACTTTCCTTTAGGAGAAAGACCTTGGTTATTTCTTTTTTTACTATTTAATCTTAAGCCAATGTCTTTATATAGAAGAAATATTAGAATGAGTGGCTATTGAATGAATCTATAATACAGTCTATAATCTATTAAAATATAATATCAAGAAATGTGATATATTGGAAAAAAAAACTATTGAATTTGATATCAAATGACCTAAGGCATAGACCAAGAACTGCTATTTCTGCTTAGAGATCATTGTTTGGGTGAGTTTTGGAGAGCTGGGAATAGAGTTAGGAAACCCAGAAATCAAATTGGTCCTGGATCTTTACTAGTCCTATGACCCTGGGAAATTCAATTAAATTACAGAAATATTTATATAGCACTTACTCTGCACCATACATTATGTTCATACATTATTCTGGGCAAAGCACTCAATCTCTGAATGTCTGAGTTTCCTCAATTATAAATTGGTAATAATAATAATAATAATAATAGTCCCTTCTCATGATTATTGTGAAGATCAAGTGAGATAATATTTTAAAGCACTTAGAGGAATAAGGTACATACACAAATATTCCTTGCTTTATTCCTTCATTTCTTACTGGTTGTTGACCTTATTCAACCTATGAGTCTCAGTTTCATGCAATGGAAAATAAAGGAACTGGTCTGGAAAATTCCAAGTCTTTTTGCTTTAACATTTTATGATACCATGAGCTCTACAAGAATAGGGATATTTTCTCTAACCTTTCTACCTTTACTCCCTGAAACTGACCTATTTTCCTATCTCAGTGTCAATATTATCTATGCCTATATTATCTTTTGTTCCTCTTTTGGTTACTCACCTTCTCCTTATAATTTAACTCAAATTTTCATTCTTTTAGGAGATCTTGCTTGAATTCTACTGTTGACCAAAGCCTGTATCATTAGATCTAAAAGGCACTTTTTTCATTTTTTCTAATGTACTTACCATGTAATATTACTTATTATAGTTATCAACATTTATCTTTCTTTCCTCATAGGGTAACCTTTTTATTTCCCCACCTCTACCCTTGTATCGATATATATTCAGTAATTCTATATTCAGAAGAAACTGATCTATATTCAGTGCTAACTCAACAATTTTTGTTGAGTCATCAACTTTAGCTTTCTTTCAAAAATCTGCTCTATATATTTATAAATTATCAAAGAACAGAAATACAATAGATAGAAAAGAAGACAAGTTGATGGTTCTGGAGTTAGACAGGACTCAAACAGATCATCCCAGTTTTGGTGATTTGATATATCCAGATTTGTTGAAGCACCACAGAGAAAGTTCTTATGGCCATTGAGCAAGCCTGGTATGAACATCAAACATACTACTGTACAGAGAACAAGAGGAAGACCATGAGCATGTCAATAGTAACCTCAACTAGAAGAGGAGTGGGGAGGAAAGCAATTTCACCAGATAAAATCTTTTGAAAAAGCAATATGAAAATTTAAGCTTCAGGGTCTACCTAGAATCATTAGGTTAAAATAAAAAGTTCATAGTCTGGCACTTAAGATCTTCCAGAATCTGACTTTAACCAAATCTCCCATTCTTTTGAGTATATTGCAGGATTCTGAGATTTTTCTTCATATATATTTTCTAGGTGCCTCTGTACCCTTGTGAAGACACACACACACACACACACACACACACACACATACACACACACAGAGTTGTACTGAATTTCAAGAATGGCATGTTCAGGGAGGTTGAGTAGGTGACAAAGGAAAAAAAAAATCTAAATTTTAATCCTAACGACCTGATTTCAAATGACACCTGTCACACTTTCTAGTTATATGAGCTTTGGCAAATCATTTTCCAACCCTGGGACTGTCTCCTCTTCTGTAAAAGAAAATGCGTGGAATATGTAGCCTCTAATGCTCCTTACAGCTCCAAATCTATTATATTGTGATCTGGTAATGCTTAGATGATCCCATAAATTAGAACAACTCTAGTTTGTAGTAGATAGTGTTGTATATGAAATCAGAAAGATTCAAATTCAAATCCTGCCTAAGACACTTAATAGTTCTATAACTTTCGACCTAATAACTTGGATTTCAGTCTCAGTTTCCTCAATTGTAAAATGAGAATGATAGCTTCTGCATCACAGTTATTGTGGGAATAAAATTATATAGCATTCAAAGTGCTTTGCAAACTATAAAGCAAAATGTAGAAGGTAACTAATCTAACCATTAATTATTTGGTTGACCTGCTTGAACTAGATGACCTCTAAGATGCACTTCCAGATCTAAAGAACTATATTCCTGTAATCTTTTTACAATCGAATTTCTAACACTGAAATGATTTGGAAAGACTTCCCATTCCTGTCTATTTCTCTTTCTTCTAGTTCCAGGGGAAGATTCAGTAATTTTTTTTTTATTTTGGAGGACAAGAGTATCTTTCTCACCAATTCCATTTCCAACTTTTTTGAGATTCAATACCCTAAGGACAAAGACAATCTTTAATTGAATATAACAGTTTAATGCAGACATAACAGATTCGGTTTTACTCAAGACAAACTGAGACAATGTACATAAGATCAGCCACTTCAAAGAACCCCCAAGAAAGTTCCTCAGTTAATGCGGAGGTCCTCAGGTTCTTATGCAATATGAAATATGTAGAAACAAGGAACTTGAGAGATTTCAATTCCATTGGCATATTAGATCATTATTCACCTTTCAAGGAGGTTACACATGGAGGGACCATGTATTTCCAGATATCAGACTTTTTTTTCCTTTCTGCTTCTTACCCTTTCACACATCTAAATCTCCCCTCCACCTGTCCTCTCCATTCATTATTTTTCACCAAGAGAAAGCAAAGTGACTTTTAGTAAGGCAAAAACAATCTATCAAAGTAAAAATCCAGAAAAACAAAACAAAACAAAATAAGCAAACAACTAAACAAACAAGCACTCTTACAGAAAAGAAGGAAGGATGTCCAGCTAAAGAAAACTTCAGAAATAGTACTAGAAAGAGATGTTTGGAGGAATACACAGGTATCTTTGAACTTACTACTTTATACCATTCTATTATCCTTACACCTGCCTTTCCACTATGTCAATTCAAGATAATAAAGATTAAGAAAAAAAAACAAAAATAGAGTTTTACAGAAATGAATGGGGGGACTCTCTCAGATTAATGAATATGATGAAATGGGTCTATGAGGACAATAAGAAAACCCTTCCATAGGTCTTTAAGATCACATTTTATCAGGGCAACTAGGTGGTACAGTAGATAGATCACTGGCCCTGGAGTCAGGAGCACCTCAGTTCAAATCCGGCCTCAGACAATTAATAATTACCTAACTGTGTGACCTTTGGCAAGTCATTTAACCCCATTGCCTTGCAAAAACTTTAAAAAGAAAGAATACATTTTATTGTCTAAAAGAGGATCTAGGGGCGGCTAGGTGGTGTAGTGGATAAAGCACTGTCCCTGGAGTCAGGTGTACCTGTGTTCATATCCGGTCTCAGACACTTAATAATTAACCTAGCTGTGTGGCCTTGGGCAAGCCACTTAACCCCATTTGCCTTGCAAAAACCTAAAAAATAATAAATAAAAGAGGATCCATGTGTAAAAGAAATATTATATTGCATATATGTTATCTAATTATATATAAATAATATATAATGTATATATATATATCAGTTAAAAATAAAATGTTAAATTAACATTATTATTTGGAAAACCACATTTTATTCAATTCACTTAATGTTTATTACCCAATGACTGTGCAATATTCAATTATAGGCACTGAAAAATGTTAAGATGAACATTAACTACCCCTGCCTTTAATTTAAATACAATTAAAATTTAGCGTTTGTAAAATTGCTTAGCACACTTCTTTGGAAAATAGAAATGTTATTACCTTCATTTCCTTTCATTCCCCTACTCAATCTACTATAGTAAGATGATGAAGTTTAAACACGAACAAATAAAAGACAAGTTGGAAAATAAGTGAATTCATAAAAATCATCATGATGTGGTCAGAAGGATTCAAAACATTATGAGTTATTTGTGTGTATATGTGTTTTCATGAATCAGAGTAGACTTCATGTA
The DNA here is from genome assembly GCF_037893015.1 of Macrotis lagotis. NCBI lineage: Eukaryota > Metazoa > Chordata > Mammalia > Peramelemorphia > Peramelidae > Macrotis > Macrotis lagotis. The sequence goes on from NC_133658.1 coordinate 68,668,467, forward strand.
GAATGTAATCTTTTTAGCTCCTAAGTTTAAAGATTTCAATAGGAGAAAATGAATGGGGTGGTTATTCCAGATCTGAACAATAAATAGGCTGTGTGAATATTCAGATGCTGGAGAAGACAAGATTAATTAAAGAAAAGATCATGTGGCAGCTAGACAATATAAGGAGTAAGGTAAGAATTTTAGTTTGGACCTATATTCCAGGAAGATATTGAATTTCAGGATGAGGAAGAATTTTGTCTTGTGCAGAGAATTTATATTTCAAAGAATTAATGAATTCATTGTTAATATTGATGCTCCACATATTGGGGATCTTAATAATTCCATCTATACCATCTCATCTGTGCAATATAGGACAATGTCCAATTTCAGTCAATTCTGTGTTTAATATGTGCCTACTCTGGATAAGGCACTACAACTAGTGGATGGGATATGTCTTCCTGAGTTTGAATCTGGCTTCGGACATTTAACGACTTGAGGTAAATCAGTTTAAATGTGTTTATCTTGAATTTCTCCACATGCAAAATGAGTTGAAGACAGAAATTGCAAACCACTCTATGCTTGCCAAGAAAACTTCAAATAGGTCATAAAGAGTTAAACATAACTGAAATGACTAAAGAACAATAACAAAGGTATCTCTATTCACAAGGAATCTATATTTATTAGAGGGATGCTCTATGTAAACAGATAAAATATATACATAGTTTTTTGAGTAAGAATAGTGTACTTATGATTAGGACAATTTTAAAATAATTCTTGTAAGAAGTTCAGAGTTGGAGTATTAAGTGAATCCTGGGATTTTAAGATTTGAGAAGGGAGTGAAGACAATACATGGGGAATGGTCTATGCAAACACTTGGAGATAGGAGATGAAATGAAAAGCTCAATCCATCAAAAAGCATTATCTTTTACCTACTATCTGCCAGAAACATTAGAAATTTGGGGAGAGATGACAACAGTAATAGAATAGTCTTTTGTGTCTAATAGAATGACTTTTTATTAGGATTCTAGGAACAGAGAAGATAGGGTATTAGTCTAAAGAGATTACATGAAAAGGAATAAATTCCAATAATGTTAGAAATGTAGTCTGTAGGTATTTTGTGAAGGGCTTTAAATACCAATCTGAGGTTTCCCTATGGGCAATGAGGAGCCACTGAAGATTCCTGAACAAGAAAAATGGTTTGATCAAACTTGCAGTAGATTTATGTTTTCCTTTTGGCTGCTATCTGTAGAATAATTGGAGATGGAACAGAATGAAATCTGTGAGTCCAAGTATGAAACTTTTACAATAGTTCAGGCAAAAGGTAGTAAAGATTTAAAGGTGAGGAAGGTTGTTTACTGAGGAATCTAAAAAAAAAAAGGATGGATGAGATGAAATCCAGGTCTTAATCTATAATATCTGTACAACTTTTCATGGAAAAATGAGATCTTGAAAATCATATATATGTATATGAAACAATGAAATAGTTCATCCATTATCTCTTCACATTTTATGCAAACTGCTCCTCTCTTTTTCCAATGATTCATCTTTCTAATAATGCCTTTTTTTTGTCATTACTAGGTACAGTATGGTACAATTCTGACATACTCATGATCACTTTTATTTCTACTCTACTATGGCCACTTGTGACTTTTATATAGAGTTATAAGCCTTGCAAATGATTTCAATATTTTCCCTTTCAGTTAATGCATTTTTCTCATGATAAATTCCTATACTATGATAATAATGTAATACTAATAATCTTTATTTTTTCAATGCAGAGTATTTCAAACTTCTATAGATAAACTACACTAAGATTTTTAGTACACCAGGTATTAAATCTCTGAAGCTTACAACAATCCTGTCAAATAGATAGTTCAGATGATACTACCTTATTTTATAGCTAAGATACTTAATGTGTAGGGAAAGTATGAGGTGCATATGTTTTATTCCATGATCCATAATAAAAAAAAAATGGCAGAGACATGTAGAATTCCAAACTTTTCCCTTTATACACAGTTTTCTTTCCCTCCTGTCACCTTTTTCCTCCTATTCTTCATATTCAGAATTATATAACTCTACCAATTAAATTTGCTCATTTTTTAAATTTATTTAAAGCAATGAGATTAAGTGACTTGTCCAAGGTCACAAAGCTAGGCAATTATTAAGGGTGTGAGGCTGGATTTGAACTCAGGGCCTCCTGACTTCAGAGCCTGTGCTCTATCCACTATGCGAACCTAGTTGCTCCCTAAATTTCCTCATTTTACAGATAAGAAATCAAATTCAGAGAGAGAGCTTTACTTGCTCAAGACTAGGCAGCTAGTTAAAAGTAATTCATTTCTAGTCCAAACCCATGAAATAAAAATGTTCTCTAAAATGCATGAAGCTTTCTCTATGTAACTGATACCAAAAAAATTAATTTAATGCTACTAACAGGGTGAACTTACTACATGTGGAATATGGCTTATCGAAGAGAGTTCAGAATGATGGTTATTAGAGAAATAAAAGAATGTGTAGAACCTCAGAAGAGTGACCTTTGATGTTACTGACCTGGAGCAATTAAATTTTAATTTACTGATGACTGTATTTGATGATTATTTTTGTCAAAAATAAAATGACCTAGAATCTTTTATTGAATTCCTTGTCCTTCCAATGTGGGCTGTCTATATCTAACTGGAGAGCAAAGCTATGACTTATCATTTTGCTCAGCTCTGAAACTTGAGTTTCCTGAATACCTGATTGTTCTAGTAACAATTCTGAAAGTCCACATTTTTATAGTTCCTTTAGGATTGAGAGAAATTATTTTACTGCTATATTAATAACCAAGTATTAAATTAAAATCCAGACTTCTCAGGTATTTCCTCTTTTAAGACCCAAATCCAATTTACAAAAAAAAATTCTGTTTCTGAAGGACATGACCAACTGTTGTAGTAGTCCTAGCCTTCAAGGAACGTGCTCTTGACTCTTGAGGATGACCTATCCAACTAAGAAAGCTAACTTCTCTTTAAAACATAAATTGATTCCAGTCTGGAAGAGTTCTTACCCTAGGAGTAAAAAAAGTCCTGTCTTGAACTTTTCCTTTAGAGTTTAGACTAACCAATTTTGTGAAAGAGAAAATCAATCATAATGGTCTGGATGGAGAGGTAGCTGAGTCTCATGGTCAAACCACTTTCTGTCCACTAATCGGGGTTGATTTTTACTTGCCAGTCTCATCCCCAGTCAAAAACATATTTAAGGCTTTTATACACTACATGGTTTTGTCTTTGATTATTAGGAGAAATCACTCACCATCAATTAATTGATTTTTGACTAGGCTGATTGATAAATTATTAATTATTAAGAAACTATCAACCTCAGACAACAAATTGTAATAATAACATCTACAGTTCTCTAGAGTTTGCGAACTTCTTTGCTTGAATCTTCTCAATGTGCTTATTTCATAAAGAAACTGAGATAGTCTTAAAAATGCAAAATATGATTGTTTCATTTAATTATTTATTCAATGAATGTTCTGTCACAAGTCCCATGCAGAAAATTTGGGATGTGAACTTAGATGTTTTTATATTAAATTCAGACTTCTTGATATTTTATTTCATATAACTGTCTTAAAGATCTAATTGGAATTCCCTTTACTTTGCTCATCAACATTGTTTTTGCAATCTTTGGAAAATCAATTATTTTCTCTGAGTTTTTTGTTAATTGTACTTTATTTTCACTGGTAAAATTAAAGAGTTATACTAGGTGGTTCTGAAATTCCTTCCGGTTCTGGATTCAATGACCCTTTGTGCACTGTATGTGTCCTACATACCTCAGCAATCCAATTTTCTGATAAATGAAATTTCAATAACTGTGTATTTTGAGTGAATATTGATAACTTGAATAACAAATGCCAAAATTGACACTACTTATATGTGCATATATATGTGAAGGTTTTTTGTCATAATGATCCAAATTAAAATGCTTCAAGAATATTCATAAAATGACATATGTTTGAAGCTATATGGATATAACTGTGATTTTATAGATGACGAAGTGGTCCAGAGTATGTAATGCTCAAAGAAAAAGTCACACAACTTAAAAGTGACTGACAGTATTATAACTCAATATTTTTGTCTTCAATTTTCTTACTGTGGTTCCCATGAATAAAGTCTTAAACTCTATGATGCAGATAGAATATATCATCAACCTCATCTTCCTTCTAATCGTACTTCTTTTTCTGCATTTAACATGAGATAAATTAAGCATAGAAAAAAATGATGCCTAAGATTATATAAAAGCTTAAAATCTCTACTAGGAATTTGCTATCCTAAATTTAAAAACAAAATTTTGTCACCTATATATATTGATGTTTTCTTGTTGTTTGGTCACTTGTTTGGAGGTATCTGAATCTTAGTAACCCTATTCATGGTGTTCTTAGCAAAATGAAATAAAATAAAATAAAATGGAGGTTTGCCATTTTTTTTCTCTTAACTCATTTTGCAAGGAAAAAAAAGGATGGAATGTCCAGGGCTACATAAATACTAAGTATCTGAAGTAAAATTTGAACTCAGGAAATTGAGTCTTCCTGACTTTGGTCCTGAATCACTTAGTAGACTCCTTTTCTTCCACTACATATCACAATTTTTTGGAGAGTTGTTTGCTAAAAAGAACATTTTAAAAATCAGATTTTATGATACAAAAATGTAGATGGGTTTCAACTATTTAAAATTGTAATATATGATTTTTCTTTCCTCCCTTCATTCATTCAATAAACATTCCCTGAGTATCTAATAGGTACATATATTTTCTCACAAATATTCTGGAAAGCATTAAACAAAATAAATCATTGTCTCCTGTGAGTTTTGAGAAAATAAGACAGGTGTAGAAGATGAATAGTCTTCCTTTGAGTCCATACATTTAAACATCAATGGATAGTTATGAGTGCATTAAAAGAAAAAATAATACTCTTGGGGTCAGTTTTTAGTTTTTAAAAACGAGTTGGAATTTCTCATTGCTATAGGCTATGTCTGTAGGAAAAACCTAATTTAATGATAGGATGAAATTCTTTAAGGCAAAAGGGCAAAATAAAGGTCATTAATTCATTTTAATTAAATCAATTCTTTTGAGAGAAAGGGGAACATTCTATTTAGAATGCCCTCTCTTCCACCTATTCCTGCTGCCAATAGAAAGAGCTACATCAAAGCAGGGGAGGGGACACTTCTTATAGTAAGCTAAGAGCAAATAACTTTTATTAAAAAGGTCTAAGCTTGTGCCCAGGAGCCAGGCTTAATTAAAGAGACCACATGAACCAAGAGCATTTTATTCACTACCTCACTAGTATATTCTTTCTATGCAACTACCACTGATGTTTTCATAGAATCTCAGAATGGTAGGGATTTCAAAGGTCACCATCTCATCCTCTATCTGAGCAAGAATCATCTCTACAACATGCAGAGTAAATTTTGGAAGAACTGTAGAGATAGAGAGCTCATTAATTCTTGAGGCATCAGGACAACTCCAGAGATTAGGGATCTCCTGAATTTTCCTCATATCTATTCAACAAATTATCCTCTTCTATACAATTTCAAACTTTGGTAGTGGATCTGTCCTTTTAAACTATTAAGACTATCACTCTCTCCATTGACAACCTTCAAATAGCTGACAGCAAATATGTGCACCACTGTCTTCTATTTTCTATGTTAAACCTGCTTACTTTTAATTGATCTTTTGTGGGCATAGGATGATTCTTCATTCTTCACCATCATAGCTACCCTTTTCAAGAAATAGCCGTGCTTTTCTTTTTTCTTAATTAATTTTTTCACATCCATATGCACATATAAATTTTTAAGTTGCAAAATTTCTGTAACCCTCCCATCCTACCCACCCTGCAACCCTCAGTGGTGAACAGTCAGGTAATCATTGTACATACATATCTAAAAAAACATGTTTACACATCAGTCATTTTCATTATAAGTAATTATGATTAAGGGAGATATAAAATATTCATCAGATTCTGAAGGGTTGGGTTTCTTGTTTTGTTTAATTTTCTCCCTCTAGATGGGGATAACATTTTTCATAGCTTGTCTATTACAGTTATCCAAGCTCTCTGAACTTATGAAAGGAGCTGCTTCTATCAAGGTCGATCTTCTCACAATGTTGCTGTTAATGTATATATTGTTCTCTTGCCTCCACTCCCTTGGATCAACATCAGATCCTATGTCATTCCATGCTTCTCTAGCATCTGAACATGTATATTTTCTTATAAAACAATAATATTCATAGTATTCATGTACCATACCTTGTTTAGCCATATTCTAAATGATGGGCATCCATCAAACTCCAATTCTTTTCCCACTACAAAAAGAGGTGCAATAAATATTTTGGAATATATATATATATATGATTTTTCCTTTTTTTCTTCTGGATATAGACCTAGTAATAGAATTACTGGGTCAAAGAGTATGAATAGTTTTATTACTCTTTGGGCATAGTTCCATATTGCTCTCCAAAAAGGTGGATCTGTTCACAACTGCACCAGCAATGCATCAATGTTTCATTCCTTTCACAGCCTCTGCAAAATTGATCATTTTACCATTTTCTCAACTTGGCCAATCTGATAGAAGTGAGGTGATGCCTCACTGTGGCTTTAATTTGCAGTTCTCTAATAAATAATGATTTGGAACAGTTTTCATATATACATAGCTTTAATTTCTTAATTTGAAACTGTTCTATTCATATCCTTTGACCATTTATCAATTGGGGAATAGTAGGCTTATAAATTTGGTACAATACTCTATACATTTTAGAAATGAGACATTTATCAGAACTCCTAGTTGTGAAGATTGTTGCCCAACTTTCTGCTTTCCTTCTGATTTTGGCAGCATTGATTTTATTAGTGCAAATCCTTTTTAATTTAATATAGTCAAAATCATTCATTTTGCACTTTATAGTATACTCAAATTCTTGTTTGATCATAAATTTATTCCGTTTTCATAGATCTGATTGATGCAGTATTACTTAGTCTATTAATGTATCTATGGTGTTGCCCTTTATGTCTAAACCCCATATCCATTTGACTTTATTTTGGCTGCATCCCACAAATTTTGGTTTGACGGATCATTAGTATCATTTTCTTGGATATAATTATTGATTATTTCTACTATTTGCTGTTTGTTCTATCCATTATTTAAGATAAAGTTATTTAATTTCTAATTACTTTATGGATAATTTTTCCATGACCTTTTATTACCTGTATTTTTTATTGCATAATGGTCTGAGATGTGTGAATTTATTATTTCTGCCTTTCTCCATTTGGTTATAAATTTTGTGCCCTATTACATGGTCAATTTTGGTAAAGGTGCCATGAACTGCTGAGAAAAAGGTATTTTCTTTTCTATCCTCATCATATTTTCTCCAGAGTTCTCTCATATCTAATTATCTAAGATTTCATTCAACTTCTTAACTTCCTTCTTGTTTATTTTGTGGTTAGATGTGTCTAGTTTGGAGAGAAGGAGACTGAGATCTCCTACTATTAAAATTTTGCTGTCTATGTCATTCAGATTTTCCTCTAGGAATCTGGATATTCTACCACTAGGTACTACATGTTAGTAATGATATAGCTTCTTTACCAATGATGCCTTTTAAAAAGATGCAGTTTCCTTCCATACTCCTTTTAATGAGATCAATTTTTGCTTTTACTTTATCTGAGTTCAGATCACATACCCCTGACTTTTTTTACTTCAGCTGAGACATCATATATTTTGCTCCAATCTTTTACATTTAACCTGTGTGTATCTCTCATCTTCAAATGTGAGCCAAAGTCATAAAGTCCTTAGGAGCATCTTCAGGAGCCACTAAATTAGCAGCAGAAGCTGCTTTCAGATATCTCAGCCCATGGACTGCAAGAGGATCAGAAGGCTATTAAAGAGGTCTTTTTCTATTTCTGAAGCAGGACTCTGTTGCTTTGTCCATATTCAGATCTAAATCATAATCTGGGGCCCAGTCTCAGGAAAAGGAGAAGCGCAACAGTATTTACTGCCTGTTGCATATCAGGGAGCTTCCTACAGTTTCAGATAAGAAAGGAGAGCTGGTGGTCATGCACAGACCATAGTACAGTCCAGGAGAGCAATCATAACCTTTCTTAAGAACTTGAAAGAATTCAAAACAAAGCAAAACAAAAAAAAAATCCTTCAGAATCTGAAGAACACTCCTTAACAATTATCTCTTATGTATCCCTTTTTCTTAAACCTAATTCCTTATACTGAAAATGATCAAACTGTAAACATGTTTATCAAAAATATGCATGTACAATACTAACCTGATTGTTAGCTGCTGAGGGGAGGGGATTGGAAGGGAGGGTAGAAGGAAACTTTTAACTTACAATTATGCATGTGCATATAGATGAAAAAGTAAATAAATATATAAATAAATCAAAAAGGACTATGGAATAATTGAAAACTTGCAGGTTCCTGAGTATATCTCTTAAAATACCTGTAAAAACTTTCAAAAATTTTCAACAGTGTGTCTTCTGCCCTGGAAGCACAGCTCCACCTTAATAAAGACTTAAAAAGCATATCATAGGTTGGGGTAATGAACAAGCAACAGAAAAAAAAATTCTGACTACAGGTAGTTTTCTAAGGTCATATGGAAGATCAAAACACACACTTAGAAGAAGATAACAAAGTCAAAGCTTCTACTTCCAGAGCCTCCAGGAAAAAACCGTTAATTTGAATGCACACTATGGAAGAGCTCTAAAATGATTTTAAAAATCAAATAAACGAGGTGGAGGAAAAATTTGGAAGATAAATGGAAGGGATGGGGGAAAATCATGAAAACCAGATCAGTAGCTTGGTGAAGGAGATATTAAAAAAAAAACTGAAGAAAATAACATCTTATAAACCACACTGGGTTAAATATTAAAAGAGATCGAAAAAAGCCAATGAGGAAAAAAATGTCTTAAAAAGCAGAATTGGTCAAATGAAAAAGGAGATACAAAAGTTCACTGAAGAAAATAATGTCTTAAAATATAGAATGGAGTAAAGGGAAATATGACTTTATAGGAAATCAAGAAACAATAAAGCAAAACACATTTAATTTCCATTTTCCTATAGGGTACAAAAGGTTAATGTAGCTAATCTACTTCCTCTGCACTACCATTACTACCACTACCACCACTACTACCACCACTCCCATTCCCTTCACTGCTATTACTACTGCTGCTATTGCTACTACTATTACTACTGTTACTACTACTACTACCACTACTACTACTACTACTACTACTACTACTACTACTACTACTACTTGTACTGCTACTACTGCTACTACTACTACTAACTACTACTACTACTACTAATTACTACTACTACTTACCACTAACATTTCTACTATTACTGTTACTACTATTTGTGCTTCCCCTACTGTTGTTATTGCTTGTGCTGCAACTATTGTTAGAATTATTACTATTGCTTCTGCTGCTTCTACTGTACTACTATTGTATTGGTAGAACACTTTAAGGTTTTCAAAGTGCTTTTTAAATCATATCTCATTTTATCCTCACAATAAACAATTCTGACTAGTAGCTAATATGATTGCTCCTAATTTGCAGTTAAGGAAACAGGCAGAAAGTGATTATTTGAGGTGTCCAAGATCATACAGAGTATAAATTTATTTAATTTGGATAAGAGATTGGGCTAGTAAATGGACAGTTGAAGACTTAGTTGAAATATTTCTGTTATTTTCAACTTTATGGAAGTTTTTTCATGTGTAAGACAGGGATTAACTATTTACATGGCTATGGAGACAATGTAGAGTAAAAGTTGAGAGACAGATTTTTTGTGTTTATTTTTAATAACCAACAAAATTTTTAAAAATGGAATAGCTATTTACAGAGGTTGGACATTTCTTCTCTTGATTTGAACAACAATTTGTCAGGTGAATTGTAAAAGACATTCTTGTTGAATTGTGAATTAGATGAGGTGCTTTCTCAGTTTTTTAAAATTTATTTTTAATTTTTTTCATCCATATGCACATTTATATTTTTAAGTTACAAAATTTCCTTCCCACTCCCCTCCCTTCCCACTCCCCCCATTCAATGGCAAACAGTCAGGTTAGCACTGTACATATATAGTTTTGATAAACATGTTTACAGATTATTCATTTTAGGTATAAGGAATTAGGATTAAGTGAAAGAGACACATAAGAGATAGCTTTTATTAAGTATTCATCAGATTCTGAAGAGGTTTTTTTGTTTCTTTGTTTTCTTTTGTTTTTCTTCCTTTGGATTGGGATAACATTGTCTATAGCTGGTCCAAAATGGTTGCTCTAGCTCTCTGAACTGCTGAGAGGAGCTGATTTCATCAAGGTTGATCATCTCACAATGTTACTGTCACTTTGTACATTGTTCTCTTAATTCTCTAGAGTAGAACTATTTATTGTTTCTTATTGAATAGTAATATTCCACATAATAAAATTCCATAACTTGTTTAGTCCTTCTCCAATTGATGGACATCTCTGTTTTTTTCAAGTCTGAGATGCTATTGTTTTTTTTTATGTAAAATATTTTGGTTTTTATGGTTTTGTACTGCTTTGGTTTCCTCTCATTTAATATATACCCTTTCATACAGGAAAGATTAAGATCTCAAGGGCCACTCAGCATTGTACAATAATGTGGAGATCCTTTTCTCCTTTGGAAATGGGCTATGAATCTATTGCTTGCCCTACGATATTTACTGAGATATTGACTGAGCTGTGTTTCCATGAGGCATCTGTGTATATGTATAAATGTGTGTGTATATGTATGCATATATGCACATATATACTGTATTTTCCATTGTATAAGATGTATCCTTTTTCGAAAAATTTGGAATCTAAAAACGGAGAGTGTCCTATACAGTGGTAGTAGATTTTTTACTTATATTTACCGATTTTTCGCTCTTGTTGACTTTGTGTTCCTTGTTTCATTACTGATATAATTATATAATATATATAATATATACAATATATAATATAATATATAATATATATAATTTGCCACATTCTGCCGAAAAATGACTCAGAAAAGATTTTCTTACAGTTCTGAATTCAAGTACAAAGTGATCCAGTTTGCAAAATTGAATGGAAATCATGTGGCTGAGCATCAGTTTGACCTCACCAACCTGAGAAAACTATCTAAACTGACTACAGCAAGAAGAAACCTGACTTAAAACTCCCTGGAAGATGAAAGTCATAATAGGTAAATCAGTCAAATGGCCTGGATTAGAGAGGGATGGATTGAAAAACAAGGGGCAAGTGAAATTCTTGTCTATATAGAGGTGGTTCAGCAGGAGGTAAGAAGAGTTGATGATACAAAAGACATGACTGATTTCAAAGGACACAATTGGTGCTTCAGATACATTCACCAGACTTGCTAGGGAGTGCTTGTGGTCAAGCATAAACCAGAGCACAGGCAGGAGAGCAGTCAAAGCCTCTCCTGAGAATGATTCATTATCAAACAGATGACGATGAGCTAATGGATGAGAGTTTTGACAATGATGAGGAGTTGTATGAATTTTATGATGAATAAAATTTGAGTTAATAATTTCATGTAATATTATTTTTCCCAAAATTCAGGCCCCAAATTAAGGTGCTCTTATACACCTTATACATTTATATTGACTCTTGGACCTCAGCTTCCAGAATCAATGCCTCCATGTTTAATCCTAGGCTAGTCTGACTCTCACCTCTCATCAAAGCTGATCATCTCACAGTGTTGCTGGTGTTGCATTTATTGTTGTTTTGATTCTTCTCCCTTTGCTCAGCAACAGAACCAGTAATTCATTCCATGCTTCTCTAGATTCTGACATTTTATGGTTTCTTAATGAATAGTAATATTTCATAGTATTCAAATTCCATAACTTGTTTAGTCATTCCCCAATGATGGTCATCTCTCAGTTTATATGTGCATGTGTAAATATGTATATGTATATGCATGTATATATAAATATTTATTTCAGTATACTATCAAATGATGTTCTTATTAGAGGATATAGAGATATAATTGAGGAACAAAAGAAAATTAGTTGCCTGAGCCAAGGTAATTTAAGTTCTGGTTTCTGGCAGCTTTTAGTATTTTCTCTTTGACTTGGGAGTTTTGGAATTTGGCTATAATATTCCTGGAAGTTTTTTTTTTTTATTTTGATCAGGATCTCTTTCATGAGGAGATCCCCTCTATTTCTATTTTACCCTCTACTTCTAGGATTTCAGGGTAATTTCGATGCATTATTTCTTGAAAAATGAAGTCTAGACTTCATGGTCATGAGTTTTAGGTATCCCAATAATTTTAAAATTATTCTTCTGGATCTGTTTTCCAGGTCTTTGTTTTTCCAATATTATGTTTCACATTATCTTCTAATTTTGGGCTTTTGTTTGGAAGAATTTTATTTCTTCCTGATTTCTGACAAAGTCATCAGCTTCCTTTAGCACCATTCTGCATTTGAAGGAGTTACTTTCTTCAGAGAGATTTTTTATTTCCCTTTCCAGGAGGACCAATTCTGCTTTTTAAGGCATTCTTCTCCTCATTTGTCTGTGGTGGTACTTTTTTCCATTTGGCATAAACTAGTTTTTAACATATTATTTTCTTCAGGTGTTTTTGGTATTTTTTTTCACCAAACTGTTGATTTGGTTCTCATGATTTTTCTGCATCATTCTCATTTCTCCTCCCAATTTCTCCTCCACCTCCCTTAATTGCTTTGCAAATTCTTTTTGAGCTCATCCATGGTCTGACCCCATTTTCTATTTCTCTTGGAGGTTTAGGATAGGAAAGCTTTCATTTTGTCATCATCTGAGTATATGTTTTGATCTTCTAAGGGACAAAAATAATTTTCTATGGTCAGATTCTTCTTTTTCTTTTGTTTGCTCATTTCGTCTGCCCAAGACTTATTTACAGCAATTCCAAGCTTTGTTTTGTTTTGTTTTTTTGCAGAGACACCCCAATAGACACTTTATTTCTCCAAGGATTTTTGCTCTCTAACCTGTGCTTTGATAAGTAGATGATCATAGGCACTCCCCTCTGCCCTGGAGCTGTGAGGAAGGTCCCTGCTATCTTAATATGAAAAACCAAACTGCAACCTGGATCAGAGTGTAGGTAAACAGCAGTGTGTTGCCCCAGAGAGGGCAGAAAGATTTCTGCAGTCTCCCCCAACCTGATTATCATCTGTGTACTGTGATCTGGAGGTGCAGGCTGTTCCCTGATTCCCACTGCAGCTTTTCACTGCAGGGCTGCTCTGAGCCCAGAACTCCTCACTCCACAGTCATTCAGATGAAGCAAAGTTCTCTCACCTCCCATTCAAGCTGTTCCTGGTGATCTCTGGGCTGGGATGGGCTGGGCTGCACTGCTCTGCTTCCAGGGCTTTCTTCCAACCCCTGGTCTGGTGAAACACACCTTTCCCTCAGAACTTCTAAATTATATTGGATTGGGAAAATGCATCACTCAGTTTTTCTGTGGGTTCTGCCTCTCTAAATTTTGGCCAGAGTCATAATTTGATGATTTTTGGAGTGTTGGGGGGAAGGAGTTTCCAGGAAATGCTGTCTTCATGCTGCCATCTTGTCTCTGCCCCACTAAAGAAACTTTTTAAAGAATGAGTGTATCAAAAAAACAAATTATAGAAAGAATTAATGATTTTATACTAGATAATGGCAATAATGTAATAACATGATATAAAAATTTGGAACTCTTTTGTCCAACTCTATGCCAATAAATTTGACAATCTAAGTGAAATGGATGAATACTTACTAAAATATAAATTGCTCAGATTAAATGAAGTAGAAATTAAATACTTAAAAAACCCTACCTCAGAGTCATGGAAGCTAAGGGCCAGGAGCCTGGAGTCTGGGAGCCACCCCACGCTCAGCTCCCCTTGCCCCACTGATGCATGCCAAAGCTGAGCCTCTCCCTACGCCACCAAGATGGCAACAAGTGGGCTCCCTACTTCTGGGGTTGCCTCTGGCAGCAAACACCAGATTCAGCAGGCACAGAATAAAATTGATGAGGTAGTGGACATTATGCAAGTCAATGTGGACAAAGTTCTGGAGTGAGATCAGAAACTTTCTGAATTCGATGACCGTGCTGACGTACTGCAAGCAGGAGCTTCCCAGTTTGAGACAAGTGCAGCCAAATTGAAGAGGAAATATTGGTGGAAGAATTGCAAGATGTGGGCGATTCTGATTACTGTTGTGATTGTCATCATCATTATCAACAGTGTGTGGAGTTTTTCTTCATGAACAATCAATGAAGCTCAGGCCTTTGGTTTGAGAAATATCATCAAGTCTTTTGACTTAAGCCTTCTGTATTATCAAATTTACATACTGTTATATATAAAACAAAATTATTTTTGTTGGTTAATGTAAAGTTTGATTTATAGGAAATTGTCTTTAGTATACACACACACGCATATATATATATATACATATGTATATATATATACATATGTATATATATATATATATATATATATATATATACACACACACACACATATAGACTCTTAAATAGAAATGTCAATAGCTCAGCTCATATTTTGTACAGTGCCTTGATAAACTTCCACATGGGCTGAAGAAGACTTCTTAAGTTGTAGAGTTTCATGACTTAGAAGAAGTAATGTTGCCCTTGACTTTCTAGAAACAGGTTTAAAAAATTGTTAAAACCTGCTTTCCTCTTCATATGAATCTCATTTTCTAATCTACATTTTAAACTAATGAATAATCAGATGTACAATGTGTGCCTTCCTAGAAGGAAACTAACCTATTGCTTAGCACAAATCTGTCACGTTGAACAGGCTGTGCCTTAATTTGATATTTTTCTGATGCCTTATCAAATAACCCACTATCCTTTGTAAACACTACTGAATGCTTCCCTTTGTGTTTCATATCAGATAGTGAGACAATGTGATGGTGTCATTCACCTTTACATTGACAAGAGGACTTCTGAGTCATTGATGATGATGTTTGCTTTCCCTACAACTGTGACCTATCACTTTAACCAGAAATAATTTCTTTTAAAACATCACTTTTAAAAGAGTACTGTGGATAGTACCAAAATTTATATTTTTGCCAAAACATTAAATTCCTGTAAAGAATCTCAGCTTGTTCCAGTTTAAGGCATGTTTGCCATATCTTAAGAAAGTGCCAAATACTGATATTGCATTGTCTCTTTCAAAATGTTTTGCCCTAAGAAGCCAAATTACAAGTGGAGTAGAAGCTGTCTGCTCCTCTGCACCTCCACCATAGTCTCCATCTACAGTGTTTTATTTTTAGACTGCAATATGAACAACCAACCACGTTTGGCATGTCCTTAAGAATTATGTATGAAACAACTTTGTGGCACCAAATCAGACCATTCATGACTCTGATGGTTAGTTGTTCATTTTTGTTGTTATTCCCAGTTCTCCTTCCAGTTTCCCAAATTATACTTTCTTCTTGTCCTTTGAGGTGACCAGTAGCACTTTTACATGGAAAGATGCACAGAAAATTGGAATTGTTCATATATATATATATATATATATATATATATCCAGTTGTGTATCCAAAGGGTTACTTTGGAAATAGCTAATGTTTATTTATTTATTTATCAGTTATTTCATATTTCACCCATCACACATACCTCAATTACACTCCTAAAATACACTAAGTCTCTTTGTGTGTCATAGCACATGATCTGAACAGGGGATTATATGGATAGTCAAAATAGCCACAAGAGATCTTGGGGCAAAATTGAGATCTCAGCATAATGTGACTCATTGTTCTGAAGCTGCTATTCAGTTTTTTGTATATAACACAACTTATGACAAAGAGCAAATGATATTTAAGTTTAGTTTTGTAACACCTGCTTTTTCTGCTATCAATGAAATATTTTATCTTTATATAGAAACAACTTGCCCTTTGTACAGCTCTAGTGGGAGGACAACTGTCAGTTTACTAAGCATCACCCTTATCTTTACAGAGATTCCCCTGTCTGGTTGTCATTCCAACTCTGGTGCTCCTTCCTTTGCCTTGGCATATAGCCCTATTAAACCCACCTGTTACTGCCTTAAACCAGGAATGCCTTGCTTGTCTCTGACCATGTGTTTTAAACTGAGGCCCTCCCTTTCTGTAATGTGCTAAATAAAATGTTTATGAATGTAAAAAAAATCCTATGTCAGAAAAGTAAATTCAGCAACCATCATTGAACTCACTAAGAAAAAATTCTATAGGGCCAAATATATTCACAAGTGAATTCTATCAAACATTTAAGGAACAATTGTTTCCA
Organism: Macrotis lagotis; assembly: GCF_037893015.1. Classification (NCBI taxonomy): domain Eukaryota; kingdom Metazoa; phylum Chordata; class Mammalia; order Peramelemorphia; family Peramelidae; genus Macrotis; species Macrotis lagotis. The sequence continues at coordinate 68,684,704 of NC_133658.1, forward strand.
ATTCTATATAAACTCTTTGGAAAAAATAGATGAAGATATAGCTCTGCCTAACTCTTTCTGTGAAAGCAGTATGGTACTGATACATAAACCATTAAGAGTTAAAACAGTGAAAGAAAATTATAGACCTACTTCCCTGAAGAGTATAAATGGAAAAATCTTAAATAAATTGTTAGCAAAATGATTATGACAAGTTATCACTGTGATAATACATTATGGCCAAATAGGATTTATCCCAGGAATGTAGGGTTGGTTCAATATTAAGAAAACTGGTGGGTATAATTAATTATATCAATAACAAAACTATTACAAATCACATGATTATATCAATGTATGGTGAAAAGCTTTTGACAAAATTCTGCAACCATTCCTACTGAACACACTAGAGAGCTTGTGAATAAATGGATTGTTCCTTAGAATAATAAACAGTCTCTATCTCAAAACATCAACAAGCATTAGATTCAATGGGAATAGGCTAGAGACATTCTCCATAAGATAAGTGGCAAAACAAGAATGCCCATTATCACTACTACTATTCAAAATAGTATTAGAAATGTTAGATTCAGCAACAAGAGAGGCAAAAGAAATTGAAGGAATTAGAATTGGAAAGGAAGAAACACAACTCTCACTCTTTGGAGATGACATGATGGTATACCTAGAGAATCCAAAAACATCATCTAATTAGCAACTTTAGCAAATTCACAGGATATAAAGTGTACATATATATATATATATATATATATATATAGCAAAATACAGCAGAAAGAGCTAGAAAAAGAAATCCCATTCAAATAACTTCATACATTGTAAAATACTTGGGAGTCTACCTGTAAAAGCAGACTCAAAATTTTTTTGAAAACAATTACAAAACACATCTCACAGAAATAAAATCATAATTAAATAACTGGAAAAATATTAACTGCATAGACCAAGCTAATATAATAAAAAAGACAATTTTACCAAAATTAAACTTCTTATTTAATGCCTTACCAAGCATAATTCCAAAAATTTACTTTAATAAGTAAGAAAAAATTTTAAGTAAATTCAAACGGAGAAATGAAATGGCAAGAATTTCTAGGGATTTAATGAAAAAAAAAGTGCAAAAGAAGGTAGCTTAGCCCTACCAGATCTAAAATTATATTATAAAGCATCAGTCATCAAAACTTTCTGGTGTTGGCTAAGAAATAGAATGATAGATCAATGAAATAGACTAGGTGCAATAGCAGGAAATGATTATAGTAATCTGCTGTTTGATAAACCCAAAGAGTCCAGCTTTTGGGACAAAAACTCTCTCATCAATAAAATCTGATGGGAAAATTGGAAGTTAGTATGGCAGAAACTTGAATTAGACCTATACCTCATACCCTATACCAAGAAAAAATCAAAATGGATACAGGATGTAGACATAAAAAACAATAGTATAAGCAAACATGGAGATCAAGGAATAGATTACCTGTCAGACCTATGGAAAGGGAAGCAAAGATGGCAAGGTGAAGGCAGCTTTTCCTGGGAACTCCTTCCCCCCCAAACTCCAAAAAAGCAAAAAATGATGGCTATAGTCCAAATTTAGAGGGACAGAACCCACAGAAAGACTGAGTGATACATATTTCCAGTCCAAGATAACATAGAAGTTGCATGGGAAGGGGTGTCTAGGTGGCACAGTAGATAGAGCACCAGTCCTGGAGTCAGGAGTACCTGATTTCAAACCTGACCTTAATAATTACCTAGCTGTGTGGCGTTGGGCAAGCCACTTAACCACATTGCCTAGCAAAAACTGAAAAAAAAAAAAAAAAGTTACTTGGGAAAGGTGTGTTTCAACAGGACTGGGGGTTGGAAAAACTGGTGGTTGGAAAAATAGCTGTGGCAAGAATGCAGCCCAGCCCATTGCAGCCCAGAGATCACTAGCAACAACTTGAAGGGGCAGGGAGAGAACTCTGCTCCACCAGAATGAGTGTGGAGTGAGGAGCACCAGCCACAGAACCTGCAGCAAGAATTGGGAGAAAGCAGCCTGCAACACCCCCAGAGAGGGTAATGGAAGTCTGCAGATATTTCTCTGCTCTCCCTGGGGTAGGACTCTGCTGTTTGCCTACACTCATATATTGCACTTTGGACTCCTCCTTATAGCCCCAGGGCAGAGGGAAGCACAGGGGCCAACTTCATATATAAGCACAGTCAAGAGAGCATAAGATCTTGGAGGAATAAAGGTTCCAGTGGGGTGTTCCCCCCAAAACACCCCAAAGCCTTGGAAGTGCTGTCTTGGGCTGAGGAAATGAGCAAACAACAGAAAAAGAAGAATCTGACCATAGAAAATTGCTTTAGTCCCATGGAAGATCAAAAACTCACACTCAGATGATGACATCTGAGCTTCCATGACAATAGAAGCTTCTATATCCAAAACCTCCAAGAGAAATAAAAAATGGGCTCAGACTGTGGATGAGCTCAAAAAACAAAGACATTGAAAAGCAATTAAGGGAGATGGAGGAGAAATTGCGAGGAGAAATGAGAGTGATGCAGAAAAAATCATGAAAACCAAATCAAAGGCTTAGTGAAAGACATATAAAAAACTGAAGAAAATAATATGTAAAAAAATAGTTTAGGCTTAATGGATAAAGTAAAACAAAAGGCAAATGAGGAGAAGAATGCCTTAAAAAGTGGAATTGGACACCTGGAAAAGGACATAAAAAAGCTCTCTGAATAAAATAACGCCTTAAAATGCAGAATGGAACTAAAGGAAGCTGATGACTTTGCAAGAAATCAGGAAGAAATGAAACTCTTCTAAAAAAGCCAAATATTAGAAGAAAATATGAAATATCTCATGGGGGAAAAACAACTGACCTCGAAATCAGATCAAGAAGAAATAATTTAAAAATTATTGGACCATCTGAAAGCCACAACAAGGAGAAGAGCCTAGATTTCATTTTTCAAGCAATAATACAGCAAAATTACCCTGAGATCCTAGAAACTGAGGGTAAAATAGAAATGGGAAAGAATTCACCAATCACCTCCTGAAAGTGATCCCAAAAGAAAAACTTTCAGGAATATTATAGCCAAATATAAAGAGAAACTTAAATCAAAGAGAAAATTCTAAAAGCCACCAGAAATAAACAATTCAACTACTGAGGCTCCATAGGATTACACAGGATCTGGCAGCATCTACATTAAGGGCTCTTAGGGATTAGAATATAATATTCTGGAAGGCAAAAATCTTGGTTTAAAACCAAGAATCAATTACCCAGAAAAACTGAACATCCTCTTTCAGGGGAAAAGGTAGACTTTCAATGAAACAGGGAACTTTCATGCTTTCCTACTGAAACAACCAAAGCTGAACAGAAAGTTTGATCTCCAAGTACAGGACTCTGGTGAACCATAGAGAGAGTGGAAGAGAAGGACTAACTATGAGGAACTTAATGATATTGAACTGCTTGTGTTCCTGCATGGGAAGAAAATATTGATAATTCATATGAACTTTCTCATTTATAAGAGCTGTTAGAAGGAAGAGGAGCAGATATTATATATATATATATATATACACATATACATATATATAGACAGGACATAGGAAGGAGAGGAATATGATGGTATAATATAGTAAAAAGATGGAGTCAATCGGTGATAAAGGAAAATACTGGGAGGAAGGAAAAGGAGATGAAGAAGATAAGAAATTTCACATAAGAGTCAAGAAAAGGCTTTTTCAATGGAGTGGAAAGTGGGGTAGGCAAGGCGGAATGAGTGAACTTTCATTCTCCTCAGAAATGGCTCAGAGAGGAAACAACATATACACTTAATAGAGTGAGGAAACCTATTTTACCCTAGAGAAAAATGAGAAAAACGGGATGGGATAAGGGGGAAATGGGGGAAGGGAAGGAGGGAATAGGTGATAGAAGAGAGGGAAGATCGGGGAGAGGGTACTCAGATTCAACACACTTTTGGACAGGGCCAGGATGAAAGGAGAGAAAGAATAGAATAAATGAGAGTGGGGAGAAATAGAGGGGAGATGCAGCTAGTATTAGCAACTGTGGGAAAAATATTGAAGCAACTTCTCTGGTGAATTTATGATAAAGAAAGCAACTCACCCCAGAGACAGAATCATTGAAATCTGAACACAGACAGAAGCACAATTATTTCTCTCTCTCTCTCTCACTCTCTCTTCTTGGGGTTTCTGATCTTCTTGGGGGGAAGGGTTTATGTTACTCTTATGTTTACTCTTATAACACATTTAATTTACATCAATGTATGTCATGGAACCAATGTAGAGACTATCAGACGGCTTTGTGAGGTGGGAGGGAAGGGAGGGTGGAGGAAAATTGAATTCAGAGCCTTACAAAAAATGATGTATATATATTGCTATTGTACATAATTGGAAAACAAATAAAATGTTACAGTTTAAAAAAAAGGGAAGCAATTTATGGCCAATAAAGAGATGCAGATTATCATTAAAAACCAACTAGATAATCTTGATTACATTAAATTAAAAAGCTTTTGCAGACACAAAACCACTGTAACATATCAAAAGTATAGTCAATTGAGAAACAAATTTCACAACTAGTATTTCTGCCAATTTTTAAAATATACAGAAAACTGAGTGAAATTAAAAAAAAATAAGCCATTTCCCAATTGACAAATGGTCAAAGGTTATGCAAAGGCAATTTACCAAGGAGGAAATTATAGCAATCCATATTCATATGAAAAATTATTCTAAATCACTACAAATTAGAGAAATGCAAATTAAAATATCTCTGAGGTACCACTTCACACCTTTTAGACTCTCCAGTATGACCAGAATGGACAATGATCAAATTTGGAAGGAATGTGGGAAATGTGGGACACTAATGTATTGTTGGTAGAGTTGTGAACTCATTCAACTTTTCTGGAGAATAATTTGGAATTATGCCCAAATGTGCATTCTCTGTGATCCAGCAATACCACTACTAGGTCTATACCTTGAAGAGATTATGAAAGAGGATAAATCATCACATGTACAAAAATATTCAAAGCAGTCCTGTTTGTGTTGGCAAAGATTTGTAAATTAAGTGAATGTCCATCAATTGGGGAATGGATTAATAAACTGTGAAATATGTATGTCATGGAACACTATTGTTCTATTAGAAACCACTAGGGATGGGAATTCAGGGAAGCCTGGAAGGATTTGCATGAACTGATTCTGAGAGACATTGAGCAGAACCAGAATAACATTGTACACCCAACAGCAACATGTGGGTGATGATCAATCTTAACAGACTTGTTCATCTCTTCAGTGCCACAATCAGGCACAGTTTTGGAGTATCTTGTGATGTAGAATATCATCTGTGTTCAGAGAATGAATTGTGGAGTTTAAACAAAGACCAAAGACTATTGCCTTTTATTTTTTAAAAAAATGTTATTTTATTATGTAATTTTGCTATCTTTTATACTTTATATTTTTTCATCACATTCAACTTAGATCAATGTATACCATAGAAACAATGTGAAAATTAACACACTGACTTCTGGGGTGGGAAGGAAGCAAGATTAGGGGAAATATTGTAAAATACAAAATAAATTAATTAATGTAAAAATAGAAAAAATGTAAAATACCTCATTAGCAAAACAACATACCTGGAAAAATAAATCAGTAAGAGACGATTTAAGGATTATAAGATTCCATAAAAATCTTGACCAAGAAAAAAACCTGAACTCCATCCTAAAATGACAAAGTTGAGGAGAATTTTGCTATTATACTAAAATTAGAGGGCAAAATCGTCATTGAAAGTAATCATTGATAAACCCCTCGTGAAGGGGATTTCAAAAGTTAAACATCAAGGAATATTGTGGTCCATGTATTAGGGCATAAAAAGTTCATAACCAAATGTAGAAAGGCAGAAATATTGAATGCATCCTCTTCAGACAATGATCAGAAAAATCACATGCTTTAGGAGAGAAACCTGAAACAATGGAAACTAAATAACAATTTTAAAGAATGAGTGTATCAAAGAACAAATCATAGAAAGAATTAATGATTTCATCCAAGACAATGACAATAATGAGACAGCATACCAAAACTTATGGGATATAGTGAAAGCAGTTATTAGAGGATTTATTATATATGTAAATATTTACATGAATAAAATAGAGAAAGAGGTCAATGAAATGAGCATGCAAGTAAAAAAATAAGACCAAGAGCAATTAAAAATCCCCAATTAAATACCAAATTAAAAACCTTGAGAGTTAAAGGTGAACTTAATAAAATCCAAAGCAAGAAAAGTATTGAACTAGTAAATAAATTCAAGAATTCATTTATGAAGAAAACAAAAAAGTAGATAAACCTGTTTAAGTTGAAGCAAAAAGAAAAATGAAACAATTGAATTCACCACTCATTAGGACCAAATTAAAGTACTAATTCAGAACTACTTTGCCCAACTCTATGCTGTAAAAATTTATAAACTAAGTGAAATGGATGGATATTTAGAAAAACATAAATTTCCCAGGTTAAAAGAAATGCTTAAAAATACCTGACCTCAGAAAAAGAAATTCAGCAAGCCCTCAATGAAAGCCTTAAGAAAAAAAAAATCTCCTGAGAAAGATAGATTCACAAGTGAATTCTATTACTCAAGAAATATTTGTTTCCAATTCCGTATACACTATTTGAAAAAATATTTGAAAAGGAGGCCCTCCAAATTCTTTCTGTGATACCAATATGGTGCTGATACACAAACCAGGAAGAATCAAAACAGAGAATAATTACAGGCCAATTTCCTTAATAAATAAGGATGCAAATAATTTAAATAAAATATTAGCAAAGTGATTACAGCAAGTGATTATTATGAAACTACATTATGATCAAGTAGGATTTATACCAGGAATTCAGGGTTGGTTCAATATTAGGAAAACTGTCAGCATAATTTACCATATTAATAACAGACCTGACCTTGATTATCTCAAGAGATGTAGAAAAAGCTTTTGACAAAATATAGTGTCCATTTCTTCTAAAAATACTGGAAAGCACAGGAATAAATGGAATGATCCTTAAAATGATAGGCTGTAAGTGTCTGAAACCATCAACAAGCATTATATGTAATGGGGATAAACTAGAAGCATTCCCAATAAGATCAGGGGTGAAACAAGGATGCTCATTATCATCCCTGTTAATCAATAATGTATTAGAAATGTTTGTTTTAGTAATAAGACAAAAATATATCAAAGGAATCAGAATCAGCAATGAAGAAACAAAGCTCTCGCTCTTTATGGATGAAATAATGATAAAACTTGAGAACCTTAGAGAATTATCTAAAAATCTACTGGAAAACATTAGCAACTTTAACAAAGTCACAGGATAGAAAATAAACCCATATAAATCTTCAGCATTTCTATACACTACTAACAAACTACAGCAGCAAGAGATAGAAAGAGAAATTTTATTTAAAATAATTTCAGATAACATAAATTACTTTGGAGTCTACATTCCTTGGGAGTCTAACTTTATGCGAACAACTATAATACACTTTTCATACATAAAATCAGATATAAATAAGTGGACAAATGTTAATTACTCATGGACAGACTAAGGTCATTTACTAAAAATGATATTTCTACATAAATTAAATTGCTTATTCAGTACCAAACCAATCAAACTTCCAAAAAGTTACTTTAATGAGTTGGAAAAAATAGTAAAAATTCATATGGTGGAACAAAATTTCATGAATATCAGGGGAAATTAATGAAAAAAAATGCCAAGGAAGGCAACCTAGCCATACCAGATCTAAAGTTATATTATAAAGCATCAGCCAACTAAAGTGTTTGATATTGGCTAAGAAATACAGTGGTGAATCAGTGGAATAGATTAGTTTATACTTATGCTTAAATGACTATGGTACACTACTTTTTAATAAATCCAAAGATTCCAATTTCTGAAGTAAAAAACTCTTTGATAAAATCTGCTCAGAAAACTGGGACATAGTATGGCACAAAGTTCATATAGACCAATTCTTCTTACCCCATACCATGATAAGGCAGAAATGGGTGCAGTATTTAGACACAATATTTTAAGTCATTTAGGAGAACTGGGAATAGCTTGTGTCACATATATGGAAAAGGGAAGCGGTTTATGACCAAAGAAGAGATAGAGATCATTATTAAAAACCATAGTGGATAATTTCGATTATTATGTCATTGTTTTCTCTCTAATATTTTCTTTCTTCTGATATAGAGCAAATTTTCATATGACTCTTTGCCTAAGAATTGTCTTTCCATAACCTTTGACCATTTATCAATTGAGGAAATTACTTAATTTTTAAATAAATTTAATTCAGTTCTCTAAATATTTTAGAAATGAGTATTTTGTTAGAAACACTACTTGTAAAGAAGGAAATGAGAAAAATAGGAAAACTCAAAAATTTATAAAAAAAAGACTGATAAAAACTACCAATACATGAATTTGGAAAACAAATAAATGAAATATGTAAATTAAAAAAAGAAAGAGATAAATGATCAGCTCTGAGTAAACTCCCACAAAACAATATTTTTAACTTTGCAAATGTAGGACAAAATAGTTTCACTTTCTAGTATTCCCTTTATCATTATTTGTCATCACCATCAATGGAAGCTTTTAAAGAGTGTGTTAATTTTTAGGATAACAATATCACTTCCGAGAGTTAAAAGAAGCCTCAGCGACTATATATTTTTTCCAATATTTCTGACCAATTATCATCTAGCATCTACTTAGAAACATTTGTTGATAAAATATCTAAGAGAAGAGTCTAGTCTCCTTTTGGAAATTTCCAAGG